>NW_017963663.1:33841-191787 GCF_001661405.1 Williopsis jadinii
GATCATATTCTTAGAAGCATGCATGGTTTAATCCACCTGCAGATCATACGAAACCATCATGAGTGTTCCCATTAGAACTAGCCCAAATTTCTTGTATCAGTGTATTAGTAGCACAAATCTTTGAAGTCTACAGAGACTCGCCACCTCATGATGTCATCAAAGAGAAAACAAATGATAATTCGTTATTCATATTGCATCAAATTATGCAAGTTGTTCAGATTCTTGATGTCCGGATGTAATATGACACATACCAAGCTCGGGGAGTATGGGGACAATGTATACATGTCACCTGTGGAGGGAAAGACCAGCTGGATGATTGTTGAGTGTTGATTACATACTCGAGAACAGTTGGTGTGATTCAAATACGCACACGGAAAGTACAGATATATCTTTTCTTCAATTAAATATTCCCCTAAGCCTTAACCTTTTCAGTCAATTCAGGAACAACTTCGAACAAATCACCAACGAGACCCAAGTCTGCCACGTTAAAGATTGGAGCTTCTTCATCCTTGTTGATCGCAACGATGGTCTTTGAATCCTTCATACCAGCTAAATGCTGAATTGCACCAGAGATACCGACAGCGATATACAAATCTGGGGCAACCACTTTACCAGTTTGTCCAACTTGAAGGGAGTTATCCACGTAACCTGCATCGACAGCAGCTCTTGTGGCACCGACACCGGCGTGGAGGGCATCAGCCAATGGGAAGATGTATTTATCAAAGTTTTCCTTACTCTTGAGACCACGGCCACCAGACACCACGATCTTGGCAGATGTCAACTCTGGACGCTCAGATTTCACCAAGTTTTCAGAAACCCATTCAACAGGTAATTTTTCTAAAGTTGGTGTGAACTCCTCCACTGGGTAAGATTCAGATGCTGTCAATGGCACAGCCTCAAAGGCAGTAGAACGTGTTGACAGCAGAATTTTAGCATCGTTAGATTTCACAGTAACAATGGCGTTACCTGCGTATATTGGTCTCTTGAAAGTTGTTGGATCTTCAACTTTGATGATATCATTAACAGGCTGAACATCCAGAAGGGCACCAACTCTTGGAAGGACGTTTTTGCCCACCGCAGTTGCAGATGTCACGAAATGCGAATAGTCGTTGTTGGAGATCAGCTGGGAGATGGCTGGAGCGATGTACTCAGGCAGCTGGTGATCGAATTGAGAATCCTCAGAGACCAAGATCTTCGACAGACCTTCAACCTTGTTCAACTGGGACGCAGCGGACTTTGAACCAGAGCCCAGAAGGACAGCAACCACTGGGTTGCCCAACTGCTTTGCAGCGTTCAACGCAGACAGAGAAGCCGAGGAGATCTCTGAGCCATTGGCCTCCACAAACGCCAACGTTGACCCAAATCTCTTTGCTGCAAGCGATCTGACGAACTGCGATCTTGTAACTGAGAACATTTCCTCCTTAGCGACACTCGAAAGGTGGTGATGGCACTTTAAAATTGGAGACGGAGGTGTGAAACATCCATTGCAAATGGGCGAAAAGAGTGGAAAAGGAGAGAAAAACTTCCGGGTGTGCACATGTGGTGTACGGATGTACACATTCCGGGGAAACAGGTCACGTGACAAAACCCCGAAACATCACACAACCACCCTGATTCCTCCGCAAGCATATTTTCCTGGTGTCCGGGTGTGTCGGAAATGCTCTCCCCCAGCGTATCGGAACCAGCCAGCACATTCCACCGTTCAGCAACATCAATTCAACCCAGTTCTCCCTCTAATCAGGCTGTCTCCACTGTGCTGAGACCACACTGTATAGCTGAACCATTCGTCACTAGCAAGGAGCCTCCAATTCCCCCGTATCAATTCCGAAGTTGTCGGAAGAGAAAAAATTGCGGACTCCCCCATATCGGAATTTTCCAGGCCCATCGCACTGGTTCACTATGCCCCGAAGGGAACTTTTCCCATTGCTTCTCTCTCACACGCCAGCTGATCTTATAAAAGCCTTCCTCCTGTTGCGTAGCACGGATCAGTTCGATAGAGATCCTTGTGCGTTCTTGGTGCTGTTTGCTGTTTGCTGTCCGGTGTTGAGCCCCCATACATTCGTTCTCCATCAACTGTGTGCATCGGTTGTCTGAGAGGCTTCGGACAATATCGGCTGGCTGTTGTATACATCAACAGGTTCCACCAAACAGAGCACGCTGATACAAACAAGCACACGAGGCTGCCATCTCTCCTTCTGTCTCTCACCTGAGCTGTTACGGGAGACGAAAGCAAGCAACGCAGAGCGAGCAAACGAGCAAAGCTGCCTGAACCATATAGAAGGCATATATGTCCCGTGTGATCATGATGGAGTCCACATACCGAGATTTGGCTGAAAGGGCTTTGGCTCTTCTACAAGGCTCACAAGAGTATCGAGTGGTGATACTGCTCGTTGGTGCTCCGGGTTCTGGTAAATCTACGGTTGCTCAGAGGTGTGTTGATATTATAAACGAACTGCACAGGACAAGAGGTAAGGTGGTGATGGGGAGTGCGAACGGTGGTGGGACACAGTATCCACGGATTGAGTGTGAATCGCAGCGCATGTACGATCCATTGGCTCAGATTGACTATGAGGACGAATGCTTCGAGCCCTCGGTAGAGATGACCACGAAAGGGTGCATCGTTAGAGGACGAGGTGGTGATGATACCGCAATAAAAGTTGAATACAACATGGATGATGATCCTGGTGCGACTTCAAGTGATGATGCTGTGGAACTGGCACAAGTTGTACCCATGGACGGCTTCCACTTGCCTAGAAGGGTGCTGGATAGGTTCAAAGACCGGGAAAATGCATACAGGAGACGTGGGTCTCCCTTCACGTTTGATTCGTCCCTATTGGTTGAGCTCATCTCGATATTGAAACTCACATCACTGGACATATCTTCAAGGCTATCACCTCTGGACACGCTCAATTCTCACCATGCAGTGCCGGATATCTACATACCGAGTTTTGACCATATGGAGAAGGATCCCAAGATGTTTGGAACGTGCATCAAGTCTTCTTCGAGAATATTGATCATAGAGGGGCTATACCTTCTCTTGAATAACCCAGTTTGGGAGAAGATTCCCAAGCTGTTGGAGCCCACTGTGCAGATGCCAAACAGTTGTACCCCACAGGAGTTGAACTTTTCAGAATCGACTAATAGAATATCACAATTACCAGTGCCGGAGATGAAGAATCACGAGTTTTGGAAACTACTTATAGACGATAATAAGATCCTTTCTAGACTGGGATCCCGTCATTTAAGAGCTGGAATAGTATCCACGCTACAAGAAGGTGAAGATAGAGTTAGAGTCAATGACCTGCCTAATGGCCAGAAGGTTTATTCAGAGAGCTTCCAAAGTGATATCGATATAATTAGCATAGATGATCCAAACGAAGTTGCTGTCTAGGATCACCGAATCCAACACTAATAGAACCACATTCAAAGCTGTAGAATTACACCCTCCTCGTGCTCACCGTGATATTTGACACCACTTGTACTCCAGAACAGCAACTGTTGTTTCACACGACGTCGCATACTTTCAATTCAGCTCAGCACCACCGCATTGAGTCGTAGACAATGCTATGATGTTGAATCATTCAAGCTCGCTAAGGCCTCATCTTGTAGATCTCCCCAGTTGCACGGAGGCTGTTCTGTGCCTTCCAACAGCTATTCAGTGCTGTCAAACCATGGTGTTATCAACTCGACCACGCTTCACACCGTGGTGTGTCGGTTTTCGACTCTGCATTACCTTTAATCTATACTGTCTCACCTTTTCCTTTTCCCTCTTAATATCCCTTTCAGTCTTGAAGTCGTTGATCTTCTTACGAATAATACGTTTGTATTTGGAGAATGATCGTCTGGAGAAGCTCCAGGTGATAATAATCATCAAACCAACACTGAAGGGAGCAGCAACTTTCCAATAGTAGCTCACATTATGGTCCAAATCTCCAAAGCTCTTGAAATTCATACCGTAATAACCAGTCCAAAAACTCAATGGCAAGAAGATGACGGTAACGAGCGACAACTTCTTCATGGCTTCGTTCGTATCTGTAGAGATTGTATTAAACATGAGCTGGATCAAGTTCTCAACATTCGACACCATCCCTTCTATTTCATCTGTAAACATCATCGTATGATCAACTATATCAGCCAAGTACACATCACACAGTGGTGAAATGATGTAGCCTGACTTGGAGAATGACTTCTCCAACTGCCGAATGTTAATATCCGGCGAAGACGTACTTGCCCTTGAAAGGTCTCTGAGGGAGTTAATCATTGTGGATGTTGGGAATATGGCTCTCTTCAAGCGATTCAGTTCACCACTCATGAGGTGTAACATCTGTGTATGTCTCAAATCTGGATTGGTCAGTATGTCAACTTCCAACTCTGAGAGTCTTTTCCTATACGCAGTGATGACAGGATATGTGATATCCACAATGGCATCCAGGATCGCTTCTAATAGGATAGAAACGTCACAGGACACCCTCAGGATGGTTTCGTCAGATGAGATACGAGTCAGTATGGCACTCTCAATGTCATCACCGGAGGATTCGAAAAAAGAGATGATTATACCATCCAGCATAAAGAATGAGCATTGTTCAACGCCGACGAATAGCTTTCTATAACTCAAAGGTCTTTGGTCGTCCAGTAGCTTAGTTCGACGTTTAGAGTACTTTGTTGGATTGAAACTATCGTTCAGCCGGCGAGGTTCATGTCTGTGTGGAATCTGTTCAGTTAATGAAATCTTAGCGTCAGACTGAGTCTCGTGATGGATATCAGGCTCGCTGGTCGTCTGTAAGTGTAAGCTGAACATACTCTTAATTCTTTCCCATTTAGAAGCTGTATCGATCAAGTCATTGCCAATTTCCACCTTCCTCACGAGCTTGACCAATGGAACCACTCCAAATATCAAACCTGGATAAAAGTCAATTTTTGTTCTCTGAGGGATATCTATCATATCTTCAATTGCTAACCTGTGCAAGTTATACTTCTGTCCCAAGGCTGCGATGGCTTCCCATGACAAGCCATTGACGTTGATCCACCGTATCTTTGACCACTGAGGCCTGCTATCCAGGCACTGCCTCAATTTGTTAACAGAGTCTTCAACTTTCGAGCTGTGCTGTTTCTGATGCTGCTCTTCACTCTTCATAGTGGATGACCCAGTGCTACCATCAGTATCGACATCTGAACCATCTGGTGTATTTGAAAACACCTCAACATGCTCAACACGATACCGATCGTGGCTATAGTCAGTTATCGTAACAGCAGACCCAATGGATGAGATTATCACCTCCGTGGTGTTGATATCAACGCCAGGTTCCCATGAGATTCTCTGCCTTGCTGCGCTTGCAGAATAGGACGAATCGTCATATTTCCTATCCTTTTTCTTCCTTCTGTTCCTTCTTTTCCTGTACGAGGCATGTGTTGTTGATTGATATAGCCTTGTTGGCTCTGCCCTCTGTTGATTGGACTCACTCTGCATCGGCTGTTCCTGCGACGTCGCTTCATGTGTTTCAACATCACTTAATGGATGCCCTTGCTCATCGTCAGAATACTCATCGCTTGGGTTTGTAAACAATAGATTCCTCGGTAGATCTGGCAGGTTTGGATCCCCAGAGTCATAGACGTGTACCATATCAAATGCCGAAGCCTGCTACGCTGGAAAGGCTGTCAACAGTGTCAATCATCAAAGCTTTGACGGGTATTATCTCTTCAACAAAACTTCACCATTGCTGTGACAACACCATCTCATACCGAAAGGGTAAATTCCGACCACATTAGACCTCGGATATACTGAAGCGTTAACCTTTTCCGATATACGTCGGAACATCGGCTTTGCTGATTGCAAGTTCAAGCTCACTTTCACCCTTTTCACGTATACTAAGCACCCTAAGAATCCAATCAATTGGTAGAGTAGATCCTCCTAATTGAACAAGCTAACCAAGAACAATGTCAAAAGTCTTTCAATTCGGCCATTTACCAGTTCACTCACATTGTTTTTCCCAGGACCGCAAGACCCTTGCAATTACCAAGGAGAACACTGTTGAAGTGTACGACGTTTCCACTCCTAGTGCAAAGCTGCTGGCCACGCTGAAGGACCACGATAAGACGGTGACTGCTGTTGACATCTCAATCCATGGACGTATCGTGACTTGTTCCCAAGACCGTAATGCCATTGTTTGGGAGCCACTGAGCGATGGCTCATACAAGCCAACTCTGGTGTTGTTACGTATCAACAGATCGGCAACTTCTGTTAAATGGGCACCAAACGGTTACAAGTTTGCCGTTGGTTCTGGTGCGCGTGTCATTGCAGTGTGCTATTTCGAGCAAGAGAACGATTGGTGGATCTCCAAGCATATCAAGAAGCCAATTAGATCCACCATTCTGTCCATTGAATGGCATCCAAACAGTGTTTTACTGGCTGCTGGTTCCACAGATGGCCATGCCAGGGTGTTTTCAGGTTATGTCAAGGGTATCGATACCAAGCCTGAACCAACGCTATGGGGTGAAAAGTTGCCATTCAACACACTGTGTGGTGACTTTGTCAGTTCCAATGGTGGTTGGATCCATGACGTTGCCTTTAGTCCAGCCGGCGATGTGTTGGCATTTGTGTCTCATGATTCTACAGTGACAGTGGTTTACCCAGGAGGCGCCAACCAACCACCACGTTCTGCATTGAGCGTGTCTACGTCTTATTTGCCCTTCACCTCGTGTATTTTCGCTAACGAGTCCACTGTCATTGCAGCGGGCCATAGTTGTCACCCTGTTGTGTTCCAAGGTGATGAGACCAACTGGGTCCTTTCACACGCGATTGACGACCCGGAGAAGAACAAGCAGGCGGAGGACAGCGAGACTTCAGCTCTAAACATGTTCAGACAGATGGATCTGAAGGGTACCGTTGTCGGTAAGAACGCGTCGAATTTGAAGACCATCCACCAAAACACCATCACTCAGCTGAGACCATACTCCGAGTCGAATGGTTCGTTGACCAAGTTCTCCAGCTCCGGTATCGATGGCAGAATTGTCATTTTCTCCGCCTAGGTTTGCTTTTGGCTTTTTGTTCTATGTAAATTCCGATGTTGACGATTGCTCTTCGTCGTTACTCAACCCTTCTTGTTGTAGGAACAGTGAGTAGACGGCTCCTTTGAACAGCGTGAACACCAGTGCGATTTTCGATTCCAGCACGCGTAGGTTATCCAACAGCTGGGGAATGGGCTGTTCTACCAGGGCCGTTATCAGCCTTGACAGGTCGTTTAGTCTCTTTGCCAGTGTTTGGTACCGTTGCAGGATACGGGCTTCAACGTCTGTGAGCTGTGTGTTTGTAGAGAAGTCGGCGGTGAGGACTTCTGACATTGTGGGGGTTATGAAACGTAAACAAAGGTGAACTAAGGTAAACAAAGGTAAACAAACGTAAACAAACGTAAACAAACGTAAACAAAGGTAAACAAACGTAAACAAACGTAAACAAACGTAAACAACCACAAAACCAAAAGTAAACAAACATAACCACAAAAACGAAAGTAAACAACCACAAAACCAAGAAAAAAAATCCACACCAAAAACATTCTCAAAACATCCACATTCGGAAGCTACTGCAAACGGAAAGCACACCGTTGGAATGCATAGAAAGAAACGGCCTTTGCGCCCAAGGCTCCTACTGTTCCGATGCCTCAAAAACACGGTATTGTTCCGCTTTGAGCTGTTTTAGAACACGCCGAGAGAGCACACAGAGTGACAGAGAGGACATGGTTCTCCCCTCTGTTACGCACAGTTCCATCCATTAGGCTCGTCCGGAGTAGCAACTTTGGCTCAGGCTCACGAGAGCGTGTGTGCTTGGCTGTTGAACTGGTGGAGGTGGGCAGAGTCTCCTTGTTAATAATCATACCGTTGCTGCATGTACAGCTAATTACGAGGCTATGAGTCCGTAGACGGCACAGCAGCAACGACGAGCTAAGGGTTTATAAATGAGTTGGAGAGCAAGAGAGAGTGTGTGTGTTGTGGTGCGTGATGGTCATAGTGAAGCCTGGAGCAGTTTGAGCTGTACAGGAGGACAATGGAGCATGGTGTAAGTCCCACTGCGTGAGCCAGTAACCCATTCATTACGAAGGCTATGCACAAGCACATGCACTGTGTGGTTTCATGCGCCGGTACAGCTGAGCAAAAGACCTCATCCCGGCTTGCTGGTAGTTGCTGTGGATTCGGTAGGGAGCCCACAGTGAGGAACACTGGCCAAACTGGGTAAATGAATTTCAGTCGTAGCCCTTCGCTGGACATCTCAGTGACGGAGCTCTTTCACTGGCGACATAGCTTTATAACGAGCGTCGTACATCTTCTCTCTCTTTATGTCCCGGATGGACGCCGAGAAGGTTCTGTTCAAAGAGATCCTACCTGTGAACGTCCAAGTACGGGGACTCACTGTGGCTCCGAAGAGCTCCAAGAAGAAGAAGGATAGTAGAGGCTTGCGAAAGAGGAGTGCCAGTGCGGGAAATGGGAAGGCCAATGTTGTAAGTCAGACCAAGGCTTTTGAAGACGGCTCCAATACAGAGGTTGAGCCCGTAGCCAGCAACTCAGTTGGTGATAGAGTTATACTCCATGAGACTTCCTTTGACCTGCCACAGGGTAAACTAATGGCCATCATTGGTGGGTCAGGTTCAGGGAAAACGACGATGCTTAACGTTCTGGCACAACGGTCCAATGCTGGCTCATTACACCAAACAGGTGTTCTTCGTTACGGTGGTGGCAGTCTGGACACCGTTAGGCACGCCTATGTTATACAACAAGACATCCTATCACCAATGCTGACAACAAGGGAGACGTTACAGTTCGCCATAGAGTTGAGGCTGCCAGATAGCCATTCCAAAGAGGAGAGATTGGCACTGGTTGAGGAGGTGATACTGGAGCTGGGATTGAAAGATTGTGCGGATACCATGGTTGGTGATTCAACGCACAAGGGACTCTCAGGTGGTGAGAAGAGAAGGCTAAGCATTGGGATTCAAATCTTGTCGAATCCATCTTTGCTGTTTTTGGATGAACCTACGACTGGCCTGGATGCCTATTCGGCCTTTCTACTCATAATGTCCCTGAAGAAGCTCACGGAGAGAGGCCGTACCATCATCATTAGCATTCATCAGCCAAGATCGGACATATTCTTTCTGTTTGATTATCTGTGTATACTATCAAGAGGACAGACGGTATACGCAGGCTCTATCCAAAATGTGCTGCCATACTTTGCAAGCCTGGGGTATACAGTTCCAGAGGATGTCAATCCAAGCGATTTCCTTATAGATATTACTGCAGTGGATGCCCGTTCTACAGCTTCAGAGAAGAAAGGGTTGGAGAGGTTACAGATGTTTGCAGCCCATTGGAGACGCTACTCGCAAACCATGTTACAACCGTTGGAAGGTGGTAATACTGATAGCGATGAATGTGATGACGATAATAATGGTAACAATAATGCCCACACCCGTCCTACCGTGATACGCCAGAGAATACCACTGCTGAGAGAAATATTCATCCTCTACAAGAGAACCATGCTACTAACGACAAGAGACACTGCAACACTAGCAGCGTTGTTTTCTGAATCCATCGTCATGGGTATAATTTGTGGGTGGGTCTATTACCAGCCGGCTGGTGATCTGGCAGGCATCAGAACAATATCAGCAGCTATATACTCCTCATGTGCGCTCCAAGGCTATCTGATGCTTTTGTTTGAGGTATACAGACTATGCTCGACTGACATCAAGATCTTTGACCGTGAAAGAGCAGACCACTGTGTTTCTATAGCTGGGTTCTTGATATCACGTCGCATGGCTAAACTGTTCACAGAGGACGTCCCTATATCCTTTCTCTTTGCAGTGATCACCTACTTCATGTACGGATTACAGAGCAGTGCGTCGAAGTTCTTCATATATTGGACGGGGATCTTCTTGTCTCATCTGGCTTCAATGACAGGCGCAGTGTTCGCAGTTGCTATATCGAGGAAGTACGCTCAGGCAAGTCTTGTTTCCAACATGAATTACACCCTACAGAGTTTTGCTTGTGGATTCTTTGTCAATACGCAGTCCATCCCGGTGTATACGAGATGGACCAAGTATATTGCATACCTCTGGTATGCATTTGGTGCGATGATGGTTAACCAGTTCTCAGGATACAGTGGTGACTGTCCATACCAGGACCAAGACTCGACACAGTGTCAAATGTATCAAGGTGAATATATAATTGCCAGCTATAACTTTGACCTTCCTCATTGGATTGTGATACCTCTGTTTGTTGTTTTGGCATGGTCGATATTGTTCTACGTTGCTGCTGCTCTGCTGTTGAAGTTAAACCCTGTGGATGTATCACTAACCAAGCAGCTCAAACAAGGGTCTGCAAGTAGAGAACTAGAGGAAATTGAGCAGACCAAGACTGACTCAGGAGAACCAATCGATATAACGTTGAACAACATATACCTCAGCGTAACCCTCAGGAAGAAGTTCACCAAGATGGAGAAGGTGATTCTTCATGGAATCAACGCAACGTTCAAGAGTGGTAGAATCAACGCTATACTGGGACCCTCTGGGTCCGGCAAATCGTCGTTACTGAATCTGATAGCCGGAAGAACACTATCAGGTCTATTAAACAGGTACTCGTCTAGTGGTGATATCATGTTCAACGAGCTAAAAGTCTCCACTGACATGATGAATTCTCTGTGCTCCTATGTTTCGCAAGAAGATGACCACTTACTGGCTTCTCTTAGTGTTCGGGAGACCCTTGTGATGGCTGCTGATCTCAGACTGAGACACCTGGACAGACAGCAACGTTCCGGAGTCGTCGATGGTATCATTGCCAAACTCGGGCTGAGAGGTTGTGCCAATACCCTCATAGGGTCAGAGTTCAAGAAGGGCATCAGTGGTGGTGAAAAGCGTCGTGTTGCAATTGGAATTCAGCTGCTCAACAACCCCAAAGTGCTGTTCCTGGATGAACCTACTTCAGGGCTGGACTCCTTTACAGCCTCCACTATCCTCGAGATTCTAAACAACTTGGCCAGTGAAGGTAAGACGATCATTATCACCATCCATCAGCCTCGCCTGGACCTTTTCAACAAGTTTGGAGAGATACTGTTGCTTGCTAAAGGTGGTAGCGTGGCATACAACGGACCACAGAGTACAATCATGGACTATTTCCAGTCCTTGGGGTACCCGTGTCCAAGGCTGACCAATTGTGCTGATCACATCTTGGACCTGATCTCGGTTAATAACCAAAGCATGGAACAGGAGCTGGACTCCAAGAGCAGAATCAACTCTCTGTTGAAGGCATGGGAACAACGGTCAACATCACATAGCTACACGGCTCCAATGACCTCCAACGAACAGTTCAAGCACAGGTTTGGTGAATTCATCCGTCAACCGTGTGCCTTTGTTCCAGCTTTGATCTCGTGTTTCCATCAACAGTTACTAACCACTGTACGTAATACTGATATTCTAATGGCCAAGATCATGAACCCTATGGGTGTCGGAATAGTGGTTGCTCTATGGATGGCTCCCTTGAAGGACTCATACGAAGGCATCCAGGATAGGCTTGGTTGTATTCAGCAAGTCACTGCTCTTTACTTCTGCGGTATGTTGAATAACCTCGCTGCCTATCCTCAACAGAGAAACTACTTCTATCATGAGCATGCTGATAGGGTCCATGGAATACTGCCCTTCTTCCTTGCTTATACATTGTTAGAGATACCTATGGATGCTCTCGGTGCCATGATCGCTGCTGCGTTCTTTGGACCAATCACAGGCCTACCAAGAACAGCAGAGATGTATTTTGCACTAGCATATTGCATCTTCATCATCATATTCTGTGGTGAATCCCTAGGTATCGCTACGAATACATTATTCGATGATGCTGGCTTTGCAGTTAACTCTGTGAGTATCCTGTTGTCCATTGGTACGTTCATGGGTGGTATCATGTCGCTAGACATGGATAGCGTTCTCAAAGGGATCAACTACATCTCGCCTTTGAAGTATACCACCATGATTCTCGTTAACATGGGATTCCCATCGTCAGTCGAATTCAGATGTCCAGACGAACAGCTCATTAATGATCCTAATTGTATCATTGGTAATGGTACTTACGTCTTACAGGAGTATGGCCTATTGGCATCATACACCTATGCCTTTGGTGTCCTGGTAGCTGTTGCCCTTGTGTATAGATTCATTGCTTATGTGCTTTTGAGGTTAAAATTGTTGAAGATAAGCCTTGGTGTATTCAACAAGAAACATGCGTGAGCTTCAAATCTCCATATTCATATACATACATTCATTGCTCAAAGCTTACAAACTCTACATCGATTCCAATGACTTAATATTAATGATAATTAGTTTCATCCAATTATAACCCATTGATAAAATATTTATGTATATTTCCCTGCAAAAGTATCCCATGATGTGTTTGATTGTTTGATATGTGATGTAATATTGTCTCATAATTGTAGTTAATAGCATATAGAATCTGAAGTTGTTGAACTACTGCTTAGCAATAGTATCGTCTTTGAACGACATCGTGTGTATGATCAAAAAAATGTTCCTTGATGAGATATAGGGATCCTGATCGATAGTGTTTATATCTTCTGAGCGTTTTCCAATTTCTTCTTTAGAGTCGCCAATCTGTTTGATATACTTTCAATATACTTTTCAACCATTTCCCTATCAGTTTCCTCCAATTTTTCATTGCCCTCCTCTTGATCGAGTAAAGCCTCCAACATCCAAATACTGGTGGAATAAGCCAGCTCACAGCCCAGCAGGTCAGTTCCATTGATTTCAGATTTGGCGGTGTTTTTGGCAATCTCCAAAGCTCTGTCATAAATTAAACGTTCTGCATAGATCTTCTCATCTTTAAGGTCAGGGTTAGTCTCCCTCAATTTTTTATTGGCTTCTTGCAACTTCAGCTTCACAAACTCCGCCTTCCCCAGGACTTCGTTGAATCGTTCTCTTATCCATTGAACAATCTCATTCAGACGTTGTGACGGGTTATTGGAATTGTTGTGCCACCATTCGGACGCAATGTTCATAGCCTTTGCTAATAACGACAGCGTTTTAACATATAGAAGAACAGCTTCATCAGCCAGTTGCTTGACAACCTCAGGTGGCAAATGGTTCAGGTAATCTGCCGGATCTTCATCTTCTTCTTCAATAGCATACGAGTTTGCTGATGGTGGTGATGGGATCAACTGTGAGAACTTGACCTCTGCGTACAAGTTGACGACATGGGCCTTTGTGGCTAAAGACTCAAGTTGTGAAACGATATCATCACCGCCTTGTGTCTTGAAGTTGTTATAGTTAATGATGTGGTTTGTTGAATTCAAGATGATGTTGTTTGTGAAGGAGTTGTTCGAACTGTTGATGTTTGAAAGTGCACTTCCGGTAGAATGTGTCGCTGTAGTACTCTGATTACCAAACAACCTTGTTGATGCCAACCCCAACGCCTTCGATAATGCATTTGTTGGTGAGATTGAGATGGAAGTACGACGATCAAATGAAGGTCTTCTGCCGTTTGAGGATCCTCCAGAGGATCCACGAGATGAGCGACGACGCTGAGTTGTGTAATACTGGTTTGGCAGGGCAATCGCACCTGCGCCGCTACCAGCGTTAGCCAACTCATCAGCCAGAGCATTCACTTCAACGGCGGTTTTTTCAACGACAACGTATTCCTTCTCAACAACCAGGTCAGATGATTGTAATTTAGAAAGTCTGAAAGGTGCTGTCTTCACCGCAGGCACTTGCGTGTTTAGTGAGCGACGCGTGGTCTGTTGTCCTGAGATTGGTTGAATATCACGTGTGGAAATCTGTTTGACTGTAGGAACTGGGGTAGTAGCCTTAGAAGTTGAGTTATGTGTCTGTGTTTGTTCATGCTGTACAGTTGTTGGAGATGGTGATTTACTAACCCTAGGCGTTATATCTGCCACGTTATTCACTTCTTGTTGCTGTGTATCATCTTCTTCTCTTTCCTCCAGGGCTTCCTCAGGTTGGTCCACTTTGTTATCAATAATTGCACCGTTACCGATGTATTCAGATATAAACAAGTTTTCATTAACCTGTGAAGGTTCTAAGCTTATATCCTTGTCAACTCCATCCAATAGTAGATTCAAATCGTAATTGACAATGTCATTTTCAAAGAATTCCTGGAACCCCATTCTCTCTGTTGGTTCAAATCTCAACAAGGAACAGATTAACTTCTTGATCCCAGGGTCTATTGAATCTGCTACCGCACTTGGGAAATGTATCCTGTTCTTGGACTTCTTGATCTTGTTGAATAATTCCAAGTGGTTTGAAGCTCTGAAAGGAGGTCTTCCGACGCTCATCTCGTACAAGACTGCACCCACTGACCATAAATCTGCCTTTGCCGTATACTTCTGATAGTTCAATATCTCTGGAGCCATGTACAAAGGAGACCCGCATAGTGTTTCAGCCAAAGAAGTGTTTGGCAAGAATCTTGCAAACCCAAAGTCTGCAATCCTCAAGATGGGCAGTTCCGGCAACCCAACAAATCCACGTTCTTCGAATACCTCTTGTTCGAAAACTGGAGGCGCAAGTAGCAAATTTTGGGGCTTGATATCTCTATGAACCAAGTTCTTAGATCTCAAAAACTCCAAAGCCGACGAGAGCTGCTTCAAATAATTCAGGACCAATATCTTGTTCAACCCGTTCGAGTTCTCTGGAGAGGGGTACTTGTTGAACATCGTTTTAACCAACGGATGCTTCTGTATTAGCTGGTCCTTTTTCCTAATGAAAAAGGACAAATCTCCCAAAGAGCAGTACTCCATAATCAAATGGAAATGTGTTTCAGTTTGCTGGTAGTCCAACAGCTTCACAATATGCGGATGTTTCAAGTCCTTTAGGATCGAAATCTCAATCTCCAAGTTCTCAAGGAGCTTCTTGTTCTTCAACAAGGATCTCACAACCGACTTGATGGCCACAGGGGTCCGCGTGTCCACATTCACCCCCTTGTAGACGCTAGCAAAGCTCCCGCGGCCAATCTCAGAGCCAACTTTGTATTGGCCAATCACCTTCACGTCGCTCTGTGGAGGCGACATGGCGTGTTATATCGGTAGAATGAGCAGTGGTTGTGTTGTATAGAAAGTGTGCGGTGCAGTAGGCTTCAAAGTCCCAGGAACCGCCGTGCCAGATGGTTAGGCTTGCCACTGCTTTATATGCCTTTGGGCGGAAGAAGCTCTTCAGTTGTTGATGTATCAGAGATGGTGGCGCTTAGCTTCACAACCAACGGAACCAGCCAATCAAACCACGCAATAGAACCCAGCAGTCACCCAGTGCTTCAGCCAGCTTCAATAAACGTTTCCAGAGCCAGAGACACGAGGATTCAGCAGCCTTTGCTATCCCTTTTTATCCCTTTCGATGTTGTTGTGGATGTTGTTGTTGTTTTCGTTTTTCGCTTTTCGCTTTTCGCCTTTTGGCGTTTTCGTTTATCGCTTTCCTTTCCTAGCACGCCCTTTTCCCATGAAAATTGACGCGATAACCAACAGTGGCGTAAAAGGAAATCCGCAACACGATACTTCGATACGCTTCAAACGTGAAACCCTTGAAGCAAACACACGGTGCTTTCGACGTTGCGATGTTCCAATTGGTAACTGGTGCTTCGGACAAGGTGTGCCGTGGTAAGTTTCCCTATACAAGCCTGTTATTCGATGCTATAGGGGCTGGACCGGTTCAGACGTTAACCACCTATTTATTATAGGGCTATTTGTAAGCTTTACAAGACGGAGCGTGAAACAGACGGAAAAGAGAGGGAGAGGGAGGGAAAAAGAGGAGGCAAGATATTTTCAACCAAGACGAGCTCTGACTCACAGGATCATCCGTAAGGCTCCCTTAAAAAGTGTGTCTTATTGCTAAAAAATTGCGTATGATAAAACCGGAATGTGTCACCCAACCACCGATAAGGAAATCCCACATTGGGAATCGCAATTAAACTTTAAAAAAGATGTCGATGACGTTATTTGCAGATTTCTTTTTTGGAGTGGACGGAAGGGGCAATGAATTCCGACACAAGGACGTGTATTCCGATGCTGCATAATCACACGAGGATTTGGTGTCCGGGTGTAGGAGGCGGCAGCCTTCCCTGTTGTCGGTTATAGTAAAAGCCACATTCAACTTCCACACCGAGAGGGTCTTCAGCGAGGAAAGAGACCCATTGCTAGGCAAGAGGCTCAAGAGAAACAGGATAACGCAATGAGCTTGAAGCTAGACGTTGGCTACCCGCTGTACGGCGCAGCCTTTGCCACGGACCACTCGTTGGTCGTCACAGGTGGTGGTGGTGAGGGAAACAATGGGATCGCCAATAAGATGTCGAGCGTCGGCATCAAACAGGATAAGTTGATTGTTACTGACGACTACGAATTCGCCGGAGTGAACGACTCGCCAACGGCACTGGCGTTGGAGAAGGGCACTCTGCTGGTGTCGCTGAATGCTGCATCCTCAAAGCTGAAACAGGGCGAGAATGACCACCTGAAGAAGTACAAGTTCAATGCCGATGAGGAGCACAACTTTGAGTTGATCAAGGCGGTGAACTTGTTACAGTCAAAGGACCCTCTTGACTACATTAAGGCCATTGTCTTGTCAAAGGATGCGTCCATGGCGCTGGTTCTCAACGCCACAACCCCGCCATCTTTGAAATTGATAGATGTTGACACCATGGAGGTTAAGCAGGTCCTTTCCAAAGATGAGGAGGATGAAATTAGAGACATTGCGATAAGCCCTTCAGGTAACGCCGTGGCATACATCACTGAAAAGAAATTGGTACTTTACAACTTGGCAACAAAGGAATCATGGGAACATGAACGTTTCACTTCAAACTATCTCTTGACCAAAGTGGAACTGATTGAAGATGAGGCCGCAATAATCGGTATCAACCTCAAGAACAAGGCTGGTATATTGCTTCTGGAATCAAGAGTGGTCTTTGAGGATCAAGGTCTTAAGCCAAGAAGAATCTTAAAGACCAAAAAGGCTAGAGTTATCACCGATAAAGTGACAAAGATAACTGCCCTTGACGTCTCTTTATCGGGTCAGATCGTTGCCATTGCTGGCAACGATAACTCTATAACCATTGCTGATCTGGATGACTTTTCAACTTGTAAACGTTATCCAAAGGTTCACACGTTTGCTATCACCAAGATTACTGTCTCTCCAAACGGCGAGTATGTTGCTTCTGTGAGTGCTGCCTCGACAATATCTGTGATTAAACTGCCATCGAACATAAGAGCCAAGTATACCTTGTTGAAATGGGCTGCTGTCATTCTTATCATCTCATTCGTTGTTAACTTCATCAGACAGAACATCACAGACGAACAGTTTAACACTTTCAACAGATTTATGCATGACTTGTTTGACGATGGTAGCTATACACCAGAGGAATTTGAGGCCTTGAGATCCTCTTTATCCTCGCAACAGGCTGCAATTACAGAAACTGGATCCATTGGTGATGCAGCTGAAACTGCGTTTGCAGCTGCTGGTATTGTATTACCAAGAGAGAGCACTGTATCATTTGAGTCTTCTCTGGAACCGGGCTTGGAGTTTGACATTGAAGGCGACGTCCAAACTGCGTTTGCCGTTCATGTAATTGACTCTGGTGTTTATGATTACAGCATTGTTCAAAATGAGGGAGAGGCAAATGAACAAGTTACTGAAGAAGCAACCGAGGAGGTTACTGAAGAGGCTCCTCTAGAAGGTGCTGAACCAGTTGTTGAAGATGAAGAACAAGAAACTGTCACTTTAACCACCACTGAAACTGTTGTTGAAACCATTGAAGAACTGGATGTGGAAGCTGATGGAGAAATTCCAATTGCTGAAACTACTGTTGAGACATCTGAGACAACTGAAACAACTACGGAGATTCTTATCGAGACCAAGACTGTTATTGAGGAAGGTGATATCGTTAAAGTCGTTGAAGAATCACATGTTGTTAGTGCATGATTCAAGTATATATGTATATGCCATAAATCTTCCAATAATGTATCTAATCTGCGAATACTCTTTCATGGTCTGTAGATTCTTGAGTTGATGCTTGTATACTGCAATTCTGTGGTTGTGCAGATGTAATCAGATTACTATCATCTTCTTCGTTGGTACTCATGATATCTATGCTTTCAACCTGTGCATCATCCTGCTCCTCTCTTGTCTTCATCTTGCTATTTCTCGCTTGTTTAATCAAATCACTCCAACCTTTCTTATCCAATTGTCTATCATGATCATCCTTTCTGAACTTGAGAGATGACTCCCATTGCGCCAATTGCCTTCTCAAAACTTTGGGATCCTTTGGCACTATCGAGTCACAGTTTGCATTCCACAAGATGAGGTATTCGTTGTATCGTGACTCCAGCTGGTTTCTGTTACCATTGGTCGGTAGTTCTAATTTTGCCAGCTTTTGCTTCAGAGTGGTGTTTGATAGCGAGCTAAAGTCTAACTTGGTCAGTTTCTGGTATGAATGTTCCGACTCTTTCGGCACTATGCTATCTTTGTCTTGCTCTAGAAGAGGCGTATTGAGGCACAGATCAATGTGCTCACTTTCAAGGACACGGATGGGGAACTGCTTAGCACAGATGGGACATGTACCCAATGGGCCAACCTTTGGAGGGGTCTTTTTCCTCTTGAACAGGGATTCCAACCCTCCCTGGCCAACATTTCTCCTCTTCTTTGTCTCTGAGACAATCTCCAACTCATCATCAACCTCGACGTTATCGTCAATTTCAATAACTTCACAACTGCCACGACGTTGCCTATCATCAACCTTGCTTTCAACCGTCAGCTTCTCCAACAGGTCATCTCTAAGCGTCTTGAAGCATATAACCACCTGCTCAAGCAGCACATTCCTCTGAAGATTCGCCTCGCGTATCTCTTTGGAGCAGATCGGGCATTTGGCCGTGTGGATCAAGTACTTCCTTATACACACAGAGCAATAGCTGTGTCCACAGGTAGTTAATACCGGAGCTGTTTGGTACTCTTTACAGATGTGGCAGCGCAGCAGGGAGTCAAACTCAACGAGGCGAGGCTCTGAGCAGTGGGCAAAGTCTGAAGGATCTGACACAGTTGGTACGAATGAGCTCATTTGGAGGTCCAGTTGGGGTTGTTAATACTGGCTGATGTTGACCGTAAGAGGCAAAACAGGTAAAATTCCTCTGCCTAGCCCAGACAATCTCCGCCTAGCGCAGCTCAAGTTTCTCCGCCTAGAACAGCCAATCTCCGCCTAGCGCAGCTCAAGTCTCTCCGCCTAGCCCAGACAATCTCCGCCTAAGCCTGTAGCCCGCCAGCCCAGCCTAGCGTCAGTTCCGACAATTTCACACAATGAAAACACACCACCGGAATTACCACTTTGGGCCCTCGAGACTGCAGTTTTTTCTTTCTTTTTGTGGTTTTATGGCCTGTCCGAAAATTTCTTCAGCGTAAACAAAGGTGGCCATAGTTAACGACGAATTGTTCAGCGGAGCTCACCACTTGGCTTTGTTGTTGTTGTCGTTTTTGTTGTTGTTGCTGTTCTCTTTGTTGTGTATCATCTGTTGCTGTTCGTCGCTACCAGGACACCGATCTTTTCTCCCGAGGGAAGCTTTACACTGTGTGAATTGATACCTCATCACCTATTCCGAAGGAGCGCAAGAGCGAGGGAAGAAGCGGTCTATATGTCATCACCACAATGAGTTGGCGCAGCAAAGAGATACGAACACTAGCGTGTGGTATAAGAATACCCACGCGGTATAGTCAGATGGCTATACGGCGAGCTACGTCGTCTGTGACGTTTGGAACATCATCTGGGTCATCAACATCAATATCAACGTCAACGCCTACATCGAATACACAAAGTGTAC
Source organism: Williopsis jadinii (assembly GCF_001661405.1). NCBI lineage: Eukaryota > Fungi > Ascomycota > Saccharomycetes > Phaffomycetales > Wickerhamomycetaceae > Williopsis > Williopsis jadinii. The sequence goes on from NW_017963663.1 coordinate 53,667, forward strand.
ACTTCTCAATTCCGAAGCAGAGGTCTATAAACCCAAAGTTTGAGAGGGTTAGTGGGCTGATAAGGGCCCATAAGTTCAAGAATCTTGCATCTGAAATATCAAATCGATATAAGCATTTCAATACAGCCGAATTGGTTTCAATACTGAGACAACTACACGCATTGCACAAACATCTCATAATAAGGAAGATCTATAGGTCTAAGAGGGAACAGTTTATCGGTGCTAATACACTCCTGGGCGTTGTTATGGAATCTGCATTCCTTGAAAAGGACTACGAATTATTTGAAGAAGTGTTTACATATTATCTACAATCCACTGACGAATCGTCCAAATTGGCAAGACACTTCAACATGGCACTAGTTGTTTTTTTAAAGACGAACACAGAGTTTGCTAAGCAACTGTTGTACCAGATGGTTTATTCCCATCATCCAATGGATGACAAGACACTGTATGAGTTCTTACTAAACGCTACTGATGTATCCACATTCTCCACGGTGAGATTTGTCTTTGACATCTTGAAGAACAATCCTAGCTTGCCCATCTCGGATAGTGCATTGGGCCAATTGATGATTGTATTCATACGAAATGGTAAGTCTAAAGATATTTCAGAGTTGGAACAGTATCTGGAAAACATTGACAAGTTGGATAACCATTATGTCAGAATGGCTCGATTCCTTAATAGAGTTGTCTCCATAGATCCTTCATGCCTATGGCTCGAAGTTGATGAATTCATGCAATCTTTGAAGGATAAGACAGCCGAATCCGTCACCTTTTTTTACGACAGATTATACCTACTATTGAGAAAGAGAGCTACCATCGAGGATATGAAGCATTACACTTCACTGGCACAGAGGGATGGCCACAAGGACACTTTGACGTTACGTGTAAGGGGATTACTGACCGTTGCGCGTACGGGTAGCGCTCATGAGCTACTTGAATATGTGGAACTGTTGAAATCAAACTACCAGCTGGATAAGGATATGTTCATCACGATATGGAATGCTTTTAAACTGAACCAGCCTGGACTTGAGAATGTCATAACTTCAAAGTTCAAGGGTATTTCGTATTCCTTAGATGTTTACTGGAAATCTGAAGCTCTTAGGGATTTGGAAAAGGAGAGCTCAAACAGTAACTCATTATCACAGATGATCAACGTTACATGTGAGCAAGATTTGGAGCTGTTAACTCGTCTTAACAATAAGTTGAGAGACGGTAAGAGACCCACTGTTGAACTTTTCACAAGAGTTTTACAACAGCTGATCAAGATGAAATCACCATATGCATCACAGGTTTACGAGTTATGTACAAAGCTTTATACACCTGTTCCATTACATCTCGAGCTTTCTTGGTTTGCAAACACTCTCAGGTACGATTCGCATGCTGAGGCTCAATTAAAGATTGAGACCTTCTTATTCGAGAAGGATCAGTATTTGAGATATCCCCATTACGCAGAGCTCTCCGACTATGCCTTTAAGAAGGGGCTCAACAAGGTTGGATTCGAGCTCATTTCAAGGGCCACACAATCAAAGAATTTCAGAGTGGATAAGAATATCATTAGCTTATACGTTCCAATTTTGAAGTTTTTAGCAAAGAATGGCAACGGCGAAGAGTATATCAAAGTCGTGGAGTACGTCTTGAAGGAGAATTATCAATTGAATCCCAAGTACAACCGTCTGATTAAGAATACGTCGTGTTGGCTATTGACGAAGTGCGACAGTGAAGAACTTGACTATATGAAGCCAAAGATTGATGAGATGAATCTATCAGTCAAAGATAGATACAGAGAACAAACCAATGAGTATCGGAAAGTACTGGACGACACCATAGAGCTGCTGAGTGGCTGGAGGTAGCACTACGAGCATATCATGTACATAGCAAAGAGGAGAGTGCTACCATCGCCGTCACAATACACTATTTTTTGCATAATGTTTTATTTGATTGTTTTTTGTTTTAACATCTTTTGTTCTCTTGGAGGTTGCACCTCTTCTAAACCTGAACCATTGGGACTTTCGGAACACGATCCTGTACATAGAGAACCGCTCAATGTGACAGTTTTATATAAAAATGGAGACAGAGACTATGACTGCTACCACGATTTCGTATAGAACATCAATAGACAACTATCGATGCTTTGATCACTCTCTGTATGGTTGTATAAATTGATGTTTACATTTGAAGAAGCTCATCGCCGCGAAATTTTATTTAGGCCGAGACACACAAGCGGAAGCTTCCGTAGTAGAACAACTTCAACATCAACACGGATTAGACAGGAGAGCGGGAGAGAGCAGGGAACTATGACGGCATTTTCATTGGAGAGTGTTCTCACACAAGCGGTATGTACACGGTGAAGGGTAGCGGAAGTTTTGTATACTAACGTTGAGCTGACAATGTAGGAGCCTCACTTAACAACACATTTGATCAAAGAGGTTGTGGATCAAACGATGTGTCCCGTGTGCCATGAACAGATGTTTGTACCCTTCATGACACAGTGTGGTCATAACTTTTGCTATACCGTGAGTTTACTGTGTTCATACCGTGCTGACTGCTGATGTGGGATGGAATAACTAACAGAGCGTGATGTGTTTATAGTGTCTCTCGAGCTGGCTGTATGAACATGAGTCGTGTCCGTCTTGCCGAACCTATGTCAGAACTGCACCAACACTCAACATTGCACTTCAGAACCTTGTGAACTCGTTGTTTACAACGTATCTACAAGTGCTGCCTCCAGATGCCCCTGAGGACTGTGAAGCCGAGAAGAGGCGTATGGAATCGCACTATCAACGCGATTTGGAGAAGGATTCTCTGTTCAACAAGCTGTTCAAGACTAACCATGTTGCGCTGATTGACGAGGAAGATGGGGTTGCCAGGTGTAGTAACTGTAACTGGGAAGTTGAAGGCAACGTTTGCCACAACTGCGGTGCTAGAATTGAGTATCCAAGGGACAGGGAGCTGAGACACGGCCGTGGTGGTGGTGATGATGTTGATACTGATTCCTTTGGCGAAGATGACAACAGCTATGAAAGCGATAGTGCATACCTACCTGGTGCTGTGCTACATGATTCGCCACATCTGCGCCAAGTGATGAGAGCTCTTCGAGATGTACATGCGTACGATGACGATAACGACGACATGTTGAGCGCAGACATGCTGAGCGGAGACGATGAGTACCACGATAGTGACGACGATTTCCTTGATGACAGAGACATCGCAGAGCTGGACGTCATTGATAACAATTCGTTGTTGTCGTCAGATGAGGAGTCCAGCGATGCATCTGCGGTGAACAGAAGACCCATTGTCCGCATTGAATCCGATGATGATGATGATGATAATGACGACGGTACAGATGCTTCAGAGCAAAGCTGGCATGGCATTCCAGACCGATCTCCAGTATCAGCTACACCGTACACTGTGCACCAACTCGATTCAGACAGCGACGACGATCGACTGGAGATTGACAGCAATAGAAGAAGGAGGTTTCAAATTGTTGACCTGGATGACAGCGAATGACCCTGCCACGTTCTATACGATTCTACATAAAACACCAATCTGATTTTAAAAACAGAGACAAATGTCAAAACATGTGTATTAGCTTCTTCTTCGCCCTGTCTCTTTGTCTTTTGCTTTCTTCAGCATATATAAATAGAAAAAAATGTAATCAAGTTCGTCAGATGAATGTGTGGTTTGAATGTTTATGAGCTTCTAACGAAGAACGAAGGAGACAACTTTTTTCCTCAGCTTTACTTCTTGTCCTTGATACCGCAGACAGCTCTACCCAAGTAGAAAACGTTCACAGCGGTGACGGACCAGAAAAGAGCCCAGAATGGGTAGATGTAGAACTTGGATCTTGGGTGTCTCATCCACAATGGCTTGGTGGAGTTTTGATAGAGCTTTTGGAGTTCGATAACGTGGTTAGCCACTAGGTGTTTGTTGTTAGTATAAGCACATCACTTTCATGCTCAATGCTTCTCCATCAAAAATACAGCGCTTAACCCAGCGGTAGAACCGTTCATAGGTAAAAGTATTGCGATGAGCACGTTGGAAGCATCAAATCAGTAGCTGCTCCACTTGTCTGTTTGCTACTTACTGGTTCTGATATTTGTCTTTGGTCTTTTTAGTTGTTGATGGAACAGTCTTTGTGTGTTTGTGTTCTATTTTTTTTTCCTCTTTGGCTCCCGTCTCGCTCCTTTTTTGGTTCTTTGGCCAATGGGAAGCGCGGATTTTCACCTTTTTGTTCGATCGTAAGAGTGGTCTGAGCGCACAGTCGTATCATACGGCGTATGCCGCACTTAGGCCATCATGCGATTACATAATCAGGCTGCCGTGGTGGAGGGATGGCGGAGATAACTATTCTCGGAGATAACACGGTGGGCTGGTAACGCCGAAAACTAATAACCTTCCTGAGCCACACTTTCTCGAAGATTGTTCACGTATCTTCAATTCTACACACAAGTGATGGAGGGAGACCAGAGAAAGACCAAACGATGACAATTTCAAGACTGATACGGTTCGTTGCGACTGACGGGAAGGTCTATTTCGGCGAAGCCCTGAACGCGGAGCTCAAACAGGCGTATGAAGTCGTTGGTGATGTCTTCAACAGGCATCAGGTTGATACGACCCATGTGCTTGAGGTGTTGAAGCTGTTGGCACCTCTGCAGAGAGAACAGATCGGCACAATCAGGATGATTGGTATGAACTACAAGAAGCATGCGGAGGAAATCCAGCTGGGAATCCCTGAGTGGCCGTGCCTGTTCTATAAGCCCTCAACTGCCTTGAACGGGACATTATCACCAATTGAGGTGCCTCAACAGGCCCAGATTGAAGGTGCTAAGATCGACTACGAATCTGAATTGGTGGTGGTCATTGGCAAAGAGGGTAAGAACATCCCTGAGGACCAAGCTTTAGACTTCGTTCTGGGATACACCGTGGGAAATGATGTGTCTCAGAGAACATGGCAGATTGAGCGTGGTGGCTCTCAATTCAACGTTGGGAAGATGTTCGATACGTGGGCACCGATTGGCCCTTGTATCACGACCACCAAACTCATCGAGGATCCGAATGCCTTGAGGATCAGCTCTAGAGTCAACGGTGAGGTGAGACAGAACAGCAATACCAACGATGCCATCTTTTCTGTGAAGAAGCTGATTGCACACTTAAGCATGGGCACAACTCTGGTTCCAGGTGACTTGATCTTTACAGGAACACCACAAGGTGTTGGTTCTGGTTTCAGGCCACCAAGATGGTTGAAAGACGGAGACACAGTAGAGTGTTCCATTGAAAACATTGGAACACTACAAAACAACGTTGTATTTGAATAAATCTGAATATAAGACAAAGAAAAGAATAATAATACACAGGTTATTTCACCATATAACGTCAATGGGCTCCAACAGTTCCTTGCACTGCAGGAACAGTGGAATCAATCAATTCCTGTAATCCCAATGCAAATCTATAAGCCAAATCATCCGTTAAGGTGCTCATGTTCTCAAACTTGTTTTGAACAGATTCAACCTTTTTGATGAAGTTCAACAACTCGTGGGTATCGTAGGTGTTGTTGTATAGATGACACCACTTGATGACTTTTAAGAACACAATTGACGTGTAGAAAGTACAGACGTGAATCTGGTCTGAGAGACATGCGAAATACAAATCGTCGTTTAAACCAATGATGTGGTTCAACACTTTTAAACAATGGTACAGCATCTTGTTCAACGTGTCAACGTCATCGATGTGCTTCTCCGTTGCATCGTTGAAGTCAGTAGTGTCCATAATACCGTGGCTGCCCATCTTCAGATGATAAAAGGCACTCACATAACAGTAGTGGTAGCCAAACTCTACAAATTGTAGATTTGGCTGTTTGAAGAGATAGTTCCATTGGTCGTACCACAGCTTCAGGTCATCTTCAAAAATCTTGAACTCAGTTGCAGAACCAGCCTGGATGAAGTTGTACAGCAGCAATTGCAGCGAGATTTCACTAATCATTCTGCCGTCAAAGTTGGTTGCCTGGGCAAGGTCTAAAGAACGCCTTGCCTGGTCCAGGCGAATCTCATCAAGGACACACATTCTACCAGAGAATATACAATTACAGAGGTGTACCAGACACATGTGATTCCATATTCTAAAGTTTGACAGTTTCTCCATCTCCATGTCCACCGTTCCCAGTGATCCTACAGAGCACACGTGGAGGAAGTCATTGTTCATGTCGAGCGTGAGAAACTGCATCACGGCAATACCACTGAGAAACCAGGGATCAACAACCAACTCTGGGGTTGATAAGGAGTACCCGTAGACTGCTAATATCACCAATGCCTTCAGAAAGTTCAAACTCTGTGGTGATCTGTAGAGACCCTCGTACAATTCCAACTTCAGCTGCTTGATCAGTTGCTGGTAGGTATCAAAATTGACATCTGTAACGTTATAACGCAGGCTCGTTAGGCAAATCGTGGTGAGCAGCATCGGCGATGATCTCTTGATGTCCTCGATCAGCACCTCTGCGCTGGTCTGTGGAAGCGATATCCACCTGCCGTAGTTCTCTTTGAACAGATCCACAGCATGGATGGCCTCTTGTGGGGAAACAATCCCCAGTGACAGCACATTCGGAGGCTCACTCGTGAATGTGTTGAGTGGAGAAAGTAGATGTGATACCGTCAGTGGCAGATTCTGGAAGGACACGCTCTTGTACATCAGATTGAAAGGCGAGGTCTGTGCTGGAGGTAGAGCCATTGAAGAAGAGTCATATTCATCTAGAGCCGAGGGTAGATTGTGCTGTCTCTGGATGATCGCAAGGATCTTCTTCACGTTATCTCCTAACGTCTTCAGCGAGTCAGACCCTTCAATTGACGGCTGCGAGGCTTCGTTATCGTCGTCTATCTTCCTCTTCTTGTTTATAACATCTGGGTCTGACAGCGTCCCATCTGTTAGGAACGAACAGTCTTTACCCAACGAGTAACAACGGAGACATGAAATGGAGTTTGGAGACGGGAAGCAGCGAGTCTTTTGACGACGGCACGAGGCACACGCCTTTGTAGCCCTTGGAACCTGTTTCCTATTCATTCTTCAGATCGTTGTGCGCCTGAGAATGAAGCTGGAGGTGGGGGCTTTGGTTATCACTCCCGAGGCCTTGATAAGAGAGACTATGCCAGTAATTGACGATGGTAGTGTGTGTTTTTTTTTGCAAGGAAAGGATGACTGACGACAAATGGGTGAAGACTCTGCTGATGAGCAAGGGATCAGTCGGGTTATGGGGGTAAATGGGCTCAATTGGAGGGAAAAGTTTTCCACTTCGTACTTGTTTAGATGGATAATTACGCTGAGTCCATTCGGATATAGCCGACGGGGAGCCCGACGGGACGGTACGGACAACATCTGCTTACGTAAGATCTTATGTAACCATCTTACATAAGATCTTATATAAGCACTGCCACCATCCGGTCCTTTCTCTTCATTTCACACAACATCAACACTTTGTTTACCTTTAGCTGCCGAGCATTCAACCCATTTGACCTGGTAAACAGTGTAATACCATCGCGTACAGTCATCAGAGGTACGCTTGGACTCGCTGAACTGCATCTAACCAGCTATATAAGGGGGCTTGTAAGAACGAATTGCTCAATAAGCTGGCAGATCTTTGAACAAAAAATTTCCATAGAGAAGAAACCACATTCCAACAACACTTTGGCTGTTCAGCGTTGTAACCCAATCATTGGCCCTATAAGCAGTGCAAAGTTCCAAGAAAGATCATGGACAACAAAGTGAGTATGGGACATGCTATCCAGCCTACAGAGCAACTACTAACGTTTTCAGATTGACGATACAGATTCCTTCAAGTTCATTGCACTTGGAGGCGGTTCCGAAGTTGGAAGATCATGCCACATCATCCAGTACAAAGGTAAGACGATCATGCTCGACGCCGGTGTTCACCCGGCGTTTAGTGGTATTGCTGCTCTGCCCTTCTACGATGAGTTTGACCTGGCCACTGTGGACATATTACTCATCTCGCATTTCCATTTGGATCACGCTGCTTCTCTTCCATATGTGATGCAACACACCAACTTCAAGGGAAGGGTGTTCATGACACATCCTACCAAGGCCATCTATCGCTGGCTGCTGACTGATTTTGTGAAAGTGACGTCGATTGGCTCTACAAATACATTGTACTCTGATGAAGATCTGTTGGAGTCCTTTGACAAAATTGAAACCGTTGATTATCATTCCACCATTGAGGTTGACGGTATAAGATTCACTGCGTTCCACGCAGGCCACGTTCTTGGTGCTGCTATGTATATGATTGAAATAAGTGGGTTGAAGATCTTATTCACAGGTGACTACTCAAGAGAAGAGAGTCGTCATTTGAACGTTGCAGAGGTACCACCTACGAAACCGGATATCTTGATTACTGAGTCGACTTTCGGTACAGCTACACATCAACCGAGACTGGAAAAGGAGCTCAGACTGACGAACTTAATACACTCCACACTGGTCAAAGGTGGTAATGTCCTACTGCCAGTCTTTGCCCTGGGAACCGCACAAGAGCTGCTCCTTATCCTAGACGAATACTGGTCCAATCACCAAGATCTGGAAAACGTCCGTGTATACTTTGCATCTTCATTGGCAAAGAAATGTTTAACTGTCTTCCAAACCTATGTCAATATGATGAACGATAACATCAGAAAGGCCTTCAGAGATGAAAATACAAACCCATTCTTGTTCAAACATGTTAAAAACATCAAAAATTTGGATAGATTTGAAGATTTTGGACCCACAGTGGTTGTGGCAAGTCCTGGTATGCTACAGAACGGTGTCTCCAGGGAACTACTGGAGAAGTGGGCCCCTGACTCGAGAAATTCTGTGATCTTGACCGGTTATTCCGTGGAAGGTACGCTTGCAAAGACGTTAATCACAGAGCCGGATATGATACCGTCGATTAATAACCCAGAACAGATGATCCCAAGAAGAATAAACATTGAAGAGATTTCCTTCGCTGCACACGTTGACTACGAACAGAACTCGAAGTTCATTGAACTTGTTGATCCAAAGTCTATCATCCTTGTCCATGGTGAATCCAACCCAATGGGTAGATTGAAATCTGCGTTACTATCAAAGTACTCTAAATTCAAGGGAACAGACAAGGAAGTCAAGGTGTATAACCCTAGAAATTGTGATGAACTCAGCCTAAAGTTCAAAGGCCTGACTATTGCAAAGGCCATGGGCTCTATCGTTGAAGATAAAGACAAACAAGTTCTCACCGGTGTTTTGATTGCAAAGGATTTTGACCTGAATCTCATGAAAGTTGACGACGTTAGGGAGTATGCTGGATTGACATCTACCGTGGTGAAGGAGAGACAGACAATACGTGTAGATGCCGGCAGAGATTTGATACAATGGCATCTCACACAGATGTTCGGCTATGTCGAGGTTCTTATCGATGAAAAGGACGAGTACGAGGTGAAGGTTATGAATGAGGTCACAGTGAACTTTGACAATTCTATCTGTACAATTGAATGGGTTTCTGGTGTGATCAACGACACCATTGCTGACTCCGTTGTCGCTATCTTGATGTCAGTTGACTCCTCACCCGCATCTGTCAAGATGTCTTCTCAATCTTGTCAACATTCAGACAACGCTCCTGTACTCGCTGATGCGTCCTTGACAACAAGGGTTAAGAGAATAAATCTGATATTAGAAGCACAATTTGGCGATGCTTTCACACCAAACGAAAACCAATCAGGTGCCACTATTAAGATTGGTAAGAGTGAAGCACAAGTGGACTACGTGAATTTAACAGTCACCTGTTCATCCAATGTTTTGAAGGGAAGAATAGAAAATGCTCTCAATAGAGCCACTGAGCTGGTTGCACCATTGGCCCAAAGAAAGGGTTTGAAGGTTTAATTGAAGGCACAATTTATAATTACACGATCAAAGGTTGTAGATTTTGAAGACCAATACCGTATATATACCATTGAGTGAAAAGAATTAGAATAGAAGTAGAGTGAATTGAAGTCGCATTAGATACCAGATCTAAGTACCTGTTGTCTTTGGAATCTGAATTGTATGGACTTTTGCCTCTCCATACCATAGAGTGCCTTCTCAAGAGCCAAGGCACTATAGTTCTTAGCATCAACGAATTCCTTTCTCAGAGTAGCATAGCTTGTTGCGAAACCAACCGGTAATCTCTTCTTAATCTCTCTTTCGATCTTTCTCACCTGCTCTTGAGTCTCTTTAGAGACAGCAGTGATACCCTGTGAAGCTGCATCCATGGTAGATGCTTGGAATAATCTTATGGCTTCATCAACATGGCTCTCATTGGCAACAGGAGAGAGTTCCAGCTTTGCCAAAGACTCCGAGATACGGATGATGGCCTCTAACTGACGGACCGTGATTGGAATTGTAGATCTCTCATCTGCTTCAGCTTCCTGATCATGGACTAGCTTTCTAATCTCAACAAAATGGGAACTCAGCTTCTCAGCAGCAGCAGGTGAGAGTCTTGGTGCACATTTAGCTCGACAGTAAGAGATGTATCTCTTCATCTTTTCTAGTGGAATTTCACCATCAACTTCCTGTTGGTTTGTTTTCCCCATGTGGATGTTCATAACGTGATTAGCAATAGAGATATCTCTTCTTTCGTTGTGTTCATCCTTCACTATGAAGATCATATCGAATCTGGAGAGAATTGCAGTTTGGAAGTCCACGTTCTCACCTGGCGACTTCATTTCATCATAACGACCGAATCTAGGATTTGCTGCAGCCATGACTGAAGTTCGTGAGTTCAGCACTGTCGTGATACCTGCTTTGGCAATGGAGATGGTTTGCTGTTCCATTGCCTCGTGAATGGCAACTCTATCGTCATCTCTCATCTTGTCAAACTCATCGATACACACGACTCCTCCATCGGCAAGAACCATCGCACCACCTTCCAAGAAGAACTCTCTCGTGTTCTTATCTCTTTGCACCGATGCGGTCAAACCAGCAGCAGAGGAACCTTTACCAGAGGTATAGATAGAGATTGGACTGACTTTATCGACAAATTTCAACAACTGCGACTTCGCAGTACCAGGATCACCTAATAACAGTACGTTGATATCACCTCTTAGTCTCATGCCATCTGGAAGGATCTTTTTGGAGCCACCCATCAGTAGACATGCAATGGCCTTCTTGATGTCACTGTTTCCGTAGATCGATGGCGCAATGGAGTTGGCAAAGGTTTGGTATAGATGTGGAGATCTGGACAATTCCATGAACTCTTCTTCCTCTTCCTCCGTGAATATCACATTACCTGCTGCGTTGTGATCCACATCAGTTTGGATACCCAAGACCTTGATGTAGGAATTTCTTATAGCCACTGCCCCTGCGCCTCTGACCTTTGCCTGGTAGATGGAGTAGATACCTGTGATGGTACAACGAGTTCCTGGGATGACCTTGTTCGTAAGGCTTCTATCGACAGAGAGCAGCACGTGTCTAGGCATTTCACCAACGGGCACCATCTCCGGCAGTTCTTGCAACTTCAACGTCTGCTGATCGATGAACTGCGACTTCTCATGGACAATGACATATGGATCCTTTGGGCATTCGTTCTTCTCACCGTCAGCTGGTTGAGAAGCACAGACAGCAGGCAGAGTAACACCTCCGAAGCCGGAATTGACGTTCAATCTCATGGTGTTCCGACACGAACGACACATGATCTGGACACTGGTGGCCTTCGAGTGCAACACGGAGGCGGAGATGATGATCCCACTGACCCTTATGATCTTTGAGATGTGGTCTGCGTCCAGCTCTCTGATGGCGAGCTTGGAAGACCCGGATCTCAGGATCAATTGACACACGGGAAAGTTGGCAGGGACCTTGGACTGCTCCAGGTACACAATCCTCTTCGCAACGTCAGTGATGGCCCTTTCAAAGAAGGGAACCATCTCAGAAGGCGCATCCATCAAGTTCTTATTCAACGTCTCATTGTAGCCAATCAAGTGGTCGCTTTCAACCACCAACGAGTACTCATTCACCAGCAGGTTCTCCCTCAGCTGGTTTCTGTAGATGAACTCGGTACCGACTCTGAACTCCAAGATGAAGTTCTTGAAAGCAGAGATGAACTCCTGGTTGGTATCGTGGAGTGTCTCCTCTGGAGCAAACACGTTTGCTGCGTATACCTCACCACGATCCATGCTGTGCTCTTTATTCGTATCGTAAAAGTCACCGAATGTGTATGGAGAAGAGAGATTAGTTAGCAGACTGATGAAGAGAGCGAGCGAAGAGGAAAGAAAGGAAAAAGAAAAAGCTTTGCCCTGACAGAACGCATCCAATTTCTTCCGCATTGGGAAAGAGGTACGCGTCGGACGCGTACGGCTTTTTTTTTTCGCGTCGCACGGAGTTTTTTTTTTCATTCCATTCGTGTTGGCCCGAAAGCCACAGAGATGCCGAATTGGGAAGTCTACCGATTTGGGTAATATACCCTCGGAAGTGCACGCGGCACTTCCGACCGCTTCTCAAACCTGCAACTTTTCTCAAACTTTCAGTGTAAAACCCGCCAAAATGGCCTTTCCCTTCTAACGACTCCATGCTCCATTTGTCCTTGTAAATCACCATCTATACACTTGTGGAGAAGACACGATGGCGTGAGTTGTGACTCGTTGAGCGGTGTGGTGGGTTTCTTGGTGTACTGGTTACTAACGAAGAACGCAGAGACCTTGTTGATCGTCCGAGAAATGAACTCACAGATGCTGAGCTGGAGAGGCTGGAAGAGTACGAGTTCGCCAATGGGCCTATGAGTGTTCTCCAAGATGCGGTACAGAACGGCACACAGGTGCTCATAAGCTGTAGAAACAACCATAAGCTGCTGGCGACGGTGAGGGCCTTTGACAGACATTCGAATATGGTGCTGGAGAACGTCAAAGAGGTGAGTTATTGCGATCTTGCGATGAGTATATGCTCTTACTAACCAGTGGGTATAGCTTTGGACAGAGAACACCAGGAACGCCAACGGGAAGAAGAAAGTTGCGGTTCCTAGAGAACGGTTTGTCAGTAAGATGTTTCTCAGAGGAGACTCCGTTATCGTGATATTGAAAGCTGCTTGATGTATAAAACACATGGTGGAGCTCCACCTCTTTTCTATAGAGACAGAATGATGATGATAATAATTCATAACGCCACTGCTTTGTATAAACGATTATGTTGCTAAAGTATGTACATGGTTTTAGAGACAGCTCATCTATGTATATCAATCCTTCTTGACGAGAACCTTCTTTGTCACTACACTCTCAGAACCTCCTTGCTTTATCACCAATTGATACTCTCCAGCCCTTGACAAGGACTCAACGTCTTCTCCCTTGAATGATACTTGTACGTCCTTCTCAGGAACGGCAAATCCCACGCTGTCCTGGATTCTCTTGACGATGTCGGTCTTTGACACCGGGCCATCGACAATGGAGAAACGAAGCGTATCTAAGCCGAGCTCTAGAGTGATCATGGAGTACCCATTGGATGCCACAACATCACCAGTGACCACAGCATCCTCTGGCAAGTCGAAGAGCAACCCATCAATGGCAACAGGCTCGACTGCTGGCTTGACCTCTTTGTTCTTCTTCAACATGTCCACAACAGCATTCTGTCTCTCCTTGTGCGCAGCCTGTTGTTCCACATGGGTTTGCTGGGCCCTTTGTTGTTGCAGTCTAACCTCCCTCTTCACAACTGGGATCTTTGGGCCCATGTTCAGCTCCGGAATGATATAGCACGCACCGTTGTTAGGGTGTAGCTTGTTTCTCATCAAACCCGGTAGCACATCGATCACCTCTCCTTTGGCACCATATTGTGCAAAGTCCTTCAACAGTTGCACTTTAACCCTGTTTTCTCTCTTTGTACGGGCTGAGTAGCGTACAAGTGGGATACGTCTGAGCACAGGCTCTCTGCAAAGGAAAAAACTCATCGCTTTCTTGGGGAGAACCTCTCTTCATCGTTGTAGAGGTGTTGAAAGGTTTTGATGGAGCCGACGAAATTTTCCACCGGCGGTGCTCCTTCGAACGGGGGCCCGAGACAAAATTTACGCCGGTGTGCTGAGATTTACGCCGCGTCCCAGCCCAGCATGTAGGCTGGGACAACGATGAGTACGTCTATTGTAACAGTAAAAGAGTAGTAATACACAGTTATATATAGATTTATATATAGAGCTCACTCCAGTGAGTACACATCAACGTCGTCGAGTCCTTCGCCCTTGTATTCACTGGTCAATTTGCGTGAAATCTTCCAAAGATGGATGATATTATCGTCCGCACACGATGCCAAAGTGAATGGGATCTTCGAATTGAAGCTGATGTCTGTGACGGAAGAGGTATGGCCAGCATGCATCATGAACAGCTCCGGTGCACCATCGTCTTCGTCCTCCTGTGTTTGCTCTTCGCCGATCTTCTTGATGTCCCACAGTATAACACGACGGTCTTGAGACCCCGAGGCCAGTATTCCATCGTTGTGAGGATCCCATTCGAGGCATGAAATGGACTCCGAGTGTCCCACGATCGTGTGGAGCCTGTCCTTTGTGTTTCTGAGATCGAGCAGCTCAATTGTGGAGTCTTCGAGCCCAACGGCGTAGAGATAGCTGGAGTGCTTCGAGAATGCAATGGTATTAATTGCAGAGTCACGTTGCAACACCTGTGTATCGTCATGCGATCTGAGATCGACAATGCGTATGGTCTTGTCATCGCTTACTGAGCCAAAGAGGTCCTTGTTGAACCCGTGCCATTGAACTTCGTTGACAATGTCCGTGTGATGTGTAAAGACTCTTTGCGGGGCTGCAGGTTGGTGGACGTCCCATAATGCCACTGTGGCATCGTCACTCGACGTCAGCAATTGACCGTCGATGAACGGATTCCACGACAGACCATACCCGTTTACGGTATGGTGCTTCAATTCCAGTGGAGTCTGTGTCTTTTCCCCAGTTATGTCGTAGATGAAAACACGTCCAGCACCACTTATCGTGGCAACTTGCTTAGGATTAAGAGGGTTGTAACGAGCCCTGTTGACCTCCAATTCATGTTCAAACTTCTTCGTCACCTTCAGACGGGCGTTGTAGGTCTGCTTCTTCAACACCTCAGCGGAGGCTTCACCAGCAACACGCTCCCCATGTTGGGTTGGCTCATCAACGTCTACCAGTGTCTTTGGCAGTATCGTAGACGACACTTTCAAATAGTCCGTATCCTCGCCCGACGTATGCGTACCGATAATCAACTTCTGTGGTATACCACCGTCAACAACGTCAATTGGTTCAGGTAACCATTGAACCGTTAGGGAAGGCCATGTTAGAGCAGTCTCAGAGACAAATTCATACATCGCCGGACAGTTCTTCCTCCATAGCTGGTACTCTTCTTGCACAGTAAGCTCCTTGTTGACCTCTTGCGGTTCTTCCTGATCACCAACAGACGACATCTTGATCAGCTTTGAACTCAACAGGTGGGAAACGGATGGTGTGTGATGTAAAAGTGCAAGTATTAAGACCTTTTTATGGTGTAACGGAAGAGAAAAGCAATATCGACGCGTTCACAGCCAGACACCAAATAACCCAGACACCTAAACATCCTAACATCACATAACCCAGACACCACTTCTGGTTGTTGTACACAGGCGGATTTTTCCTTCAACAACAACAACAACAACAACATCATCATCAACAACATCATCAATAACAACAACAACATCAACAAGCAGTATTCAAACGACAGGGAACGCGATGAACAGAGCAAATCCGAACGGCCCACAGCAGGTGGTTCAACAAGGTGTTTCTGCTGCTCAGATTCGTCCTACTGATATCACCATACGTCGTTCTTTGGACTCTTTTATCCCAGAATTGGAGCTATACAGAAAGTTGGTTGACGCTGAAAAACGTATTGATATACTCACAGCTCGTAAGTTCTCGGATGTGACTGAAGTGTTCAACAAGTTTCCACGGAAAAAGGAGCTTTTGCGTATCTTTGTTTATAACATTGCCGAGAACCAGCCATGGCAACAGAAGGAAGGTGAGGCGCTTTCCGGCGAGCCAAGCTGGACGTTGAGGATTGAAGGCCGCTTGGTGAACGAGAAGGATGTCAACGATGCCACGAGAAGAAAGTTCAGTACGTTGGTGACCGGTATTGCGATTGATCTTTTACCTCAAGAAGAGAAGAAGCCTCTGGCTGGAGACTCACAGCCGGGGGTATCTCAGCAAGATCCACAACAACCATTACAGCCACAGCAACCACAACAGCCATTACAGCCACAGCAACCACAGCAAACACAGCAACCACAGCCTTCACAACAACCACAACAACCACCTTCAAAGGACAATATCATTGAATGGCATGAACAGCAAGACCCTAAGGCGAAGCAAGCTGAATTCGATGGGCTCGATATCAAGAGAAACGGTGCAAAGAACTTGAAGGCCAAAATCACCATTCAGCCAAAGGAGTATCCGATTTACTTACAAACCTCATCAGAACTGCGTTCTTTGATTGGAGTTGCGGAGACTACACAGCACGATGCTGTGTACGCTATATGGCAATACATCCAGCTGAACAACCTACAAGCTGTGGATGATAAGAGAGTCATCAACTGTGATGAGAGCCTTTCCCAGCTCTTTGGTGTTCCACGCTTCAACTTCAAGGACATAATAGCACTCTTGTCCAAACATCTGACCCCAAACAAGCCAATCAGCATCGAGTACGAGATCAGGGTTGACAGGGCCTCAACACTGGGCGACGTTGTCATCGACGTTGAAGTTCCAGTGGAGGACATTGCAGAGCAGGAGTTACTCAGAGAGGAGAGCAAGAAGCTAGTTACCGAGCATGACGAGGCCATAAAGGAGCTGAGTACGAAGATCGTACTGGGTGTCCAGGGTCTGCACAATTCGCACAGAAAGTACCAGTTCTACGACAAACTATCCCAGGACCCGGCAACGTTCCTCAAATCCTTCACAGAGTCCCATTCAAAGCTGCTGAAGATTCTAAGCGGAGATGAAGGCTATAACGAGGAGGACGTCAGAAGATCCACGTTCTACACAGACGACCTCTTGGCTGAGAACATCGACGTGCTGTTAAAGACAAACCGTCTATGAGGCGTCACTCTTTCCCCCTTTGCTCTCCCATACAAACTGTACCACTATACGTAAGAGTAATAAACGAATGTTGTTATAACATAATACTATATAACCATAATATTATATTTTGCGATAATATATTACGTAACCCGTGCTGCCCCAACCGAAAAGTTTTTTACCGCCGTTTACGTCCACGAGGGCCTCGCCGAAGAGTCATCATCACGCCAATTTGCACTGTTGATAACTCGGTCTACAACTACAAACAAAGAGTACAAAACAAGATAGACCAGTGCCATGTCGTCTCAGACCTACAGATCAACACGTGCGAGCGAGCCACAGTCGTTCACCTTTGAACAAGCTGTCCTGAAGGGACTGGCATCTGATGGTGGTCTGTTTGTTCCCTCCGTGATTCCACAGCTGGAACCAGACTTCTTGAGCAAGTGGAAGGACCTGTCGTTCCAAGAGTTGGCCTTCAACGTGCTGAGACTGTACATCTCGTCCTCCGAGATCCCAGACGAGGACTTGAAGCAGCTCGTGGAGAAGTCGTACTCGACTTTTAGACACGATGAGGTGACTCCGATCAACACCATTGACGAGAAGAACGGGCTGTACCTGCTGGAGCTGTTCCACGGTCCAACGTATGCCTTTAAGGACGTGGCTCTACAGTTCGTCGGTAACCTCTTTGAGTACTTCCTCAGCCGTAAGAACGAGGGCAAGCCAGAGGAGGAGAAGGACATCTTGACCGTTGTTGGAGCCACCTCTGGTGACACCGGCTCTGCTGCTATCTACGGTCTCAGAGGCAAGAAGGACGTCTCCGTCTTCATCCTCTACCCTACTGGGCGTATCTCTCCGATCCAGGAGCTTCAGATGGCCACCGTGCTCGACGACAACGTCCATACTTTATCTGTCAAGGGTACCTTTGACGACTGTCAAGATATTGTTAAGCAGATCTTTGGTGACGAGGAGTTCAACAAGAAGTACCACATCGGTGCTGTGAACTCCATCAACTGGGCCCGTATCCTTGCCCAACAGACCTACTACTTCTACGCATACTTCCAATTGATCAAGCAGTTGGGCTCATCTGATGTCAAGGTTCGCTTCACAGTGCCAAGTGGTAACTTTGGTGACATCCTCGCAGGCTACTACGCTAAGGAGATGGGCCTACCAGTGGATAAGTTGATCATTGCCACCAACGAGAATGACATCTTGGACAGATTCCTCAGATCAGGAAAGTACCAAAAGGATGCCGATGTTAAGGCAACGTTGGCTCCAGCTATGGATATCCTCATCTCTTCCAATTTCGAGCGTTTGTTGTGGTACTTGGCCAGAAACAACCTGGCCTCTTCCGATGAGGAGGCTGGTAAGACCATCAACGAATGGTTTGCCGAATTGAAGTCCACCGGTGGATTCCAAGTTCCATCAAGTGTTATCGACGCTGCTCGCAAGGACTTTGGTTCTGAGAGAGTGGACGATTCCCAGATCAAGGAAACCATCAAGAGAGTCTACTCTGAGAACCCAAACAAGTACGTGCTGGACCCACACTCTGCTGTTGGTGTCGAGACCTGTTACAGAGCCATTGGCGAGGACAAGGCTGCTGGAGTTCAAGGTGTCAAGTACGTCTCCTTGTCTACTGCTCATCCTGCCAAGTTTGCTGATGCCGTTAACGATGCCCTTGGCTCTTTTGAAGGCTACTCTTTCGATAAGGACGTCTTGCCAGATGAGCTCAAGGCCCTGTCTAACAAGGAGATGAAGAGAATCTTTGTTGAAAAGGCTGACGTTGAATTGGTCAAACAAGCCATCGTCAAGGAGTTGTCTTGATTGCTTACGGTTTGAACAGAGGAAAGCTCGTAACATAAGTATACTAAATATCATCCATCATGACTCCGAGTGTAGTTCTTCGATCTTTGGCTTTTGTTTGAGTCTCACCTTACCATCAACGATTTCTACTTCAAAACCGGCTTCATCCAGAGTTTCATCCGGTACAGCTTCTTGAGCTTCCAATTTAGAAACAAATTCCTGGTTCTTGTCGTTATTCAACAACAGGAACCTCAAGCATACGATGCTTCTCTCCTTGATGAAGGGCTCGTTATCGTCAATGATGCAATTGGAGAGAACAAGCTCCAGGCCGTGTAATTCACGCATTTGCTCTTGGACCTCAAAGTTCTGATACGTCAACGCCGATAACGTCTCAATTATCATCGATTTGGTATGTGGGAAGCTACTGTATTCGATGGTTTGATCAGCTCCCTTTGTTCTATCGGAGTCTTTGAGCTTCTTTGGCTTGATGTTCTTATGGAGGATCCCCAAAAGGGAGATGAGCATCTCAACACCTTGGTACGATAGAAGAAACTTCCTGGTGTGTTCGAAATGAACAAGAGAGCTTAGACAGTCCAGCGACATCACCAATTCCTCATAGATAATCTTAGCATCGCCCTCAGCTTTGTTGAAGAAGTCTTGTACCTTTACCAGCATCTTCTGGTATAGCTCCCATAGCCATGATAAGATAACGGTCAGTTCAAACACTTCCCAGGACTTCTTACTGGTGATCAAAGCTTCAGCAACCTTCAGGAACCTCACCGAGTCTTCATCCTTGTTATAGCTCATTGTGAACTTGAAGAAGGATTCATGTACAATCAGCTTAGAAAATATCTTCACCAGCAACAGCCCGTTGCGATCAAGGTCTCTTGTCGTATCCAGGGCTTCGTATTGATTCAGCAGATCAATCATGATAATATAGCCTTTGCCCTTAGACAATGCTTCGAACAAGAGGTCGGAGTCGTTGATCACATTGTTCACATAGGAAAGAACCGTAAACGTAACGTTTTCAGACCACTGTGCTTTCCTGTTGAACAGCTCAACCAGCTCATAAAGCAGCGAGCGATCGTGTGTTTTCTTGTTCACGGTGAGGTTTGAGAGCAGCTGGAAGGCACTGACAACACTGTTCTCAAACACGTCGGCATCCAGCGTCTTCAAGCCCTCCAATTGGTCCAAGAAGAAGAACACAACCTGTCTTATCTCCAAGCGTTCAGCCACTTCCCTATCCATGGACAACAGGTTACGGCCCAAGATCACCACGCCTCTCAGAAGACGAACACGCAGGCTCACCAGCTCATCCTCAGCCAGCGTCTGTTCCAGGTTCGCACGTACCAGCCTCCAAATCAGCTCGCTCTGGGACAGTTCCCTTCTCAGCGATTCAACATGTAGCGATGACTGTATGATTCGCCCCAAATCGCCCAGCACATCTCTCAAAGTCGCCTCCGAGGACTCTGGGGACTTTGTAATCAGAAGCACCCGATTCAGCACCTTCTCAGCTTCCAGAACACTCATCTTTAAGGGTCTAAATGCCAATATTTGATGCTTTTTGATGACGAGATGAGCTTAGAATCTGAGACATAATGCGGGAAAAGTCTATGCTAGGGTCGGATATCGTGCTCACCGGTCGGAATTTCCCGTTTTGGGATAATTACTATATCGGGACATTAAACTACATTATTCTTCCATGCCTATGTTATATGATATGATATGCTATAAACCATGGGAAAGAGGCTCCAAACGGTTCTTTAATCCATCTCCTCGTCGTCGTCATCGGACTCTGAGTGCTGCTCGAGGTTTAGAGTCCTTTTTTTGGCGCTGAACCACCCACCTTGTTCCTCGTCATCACTATCATCACCTTCTTCAAGGTCTTCATCTTCTTCTTCAAGGTCTTCATCATCGCTCTCCTCTGGCTCACTGCCCGATACAACCACCTCCTCGTCGCCATCCTCCTCTATGAACTCAGCCCGTGTGGTCTCTGCGCTTTTGAAGAACAAGTAGCTGTACTCGTTGTCCTTGGAGGTTCTCACAATGTCCTTAGCGATTCTAGCAATAAACCTCTGGATCGCTCTCAGGGACTTGGTGAACTCGTGCTTGTTCTTGTTGATGTACTTGCCATGGCTCGAGATGATGCTCTTCACCCATAGAAGGTTGTACTCGATGTGTTGCGACGTCATCGCAATGGAGCCGATAAAGTCCAACAGTCTGTTAACATACACTATAGGCAGGTCCTGTGCGATGAGCCTGACATCTTTCAATGGGATGGCCTCATAGACTTGGTGAATCAGGAACCTCTCGTTGAGTCTGAACGACATCACCAACGCTTGCAAATAGTTCTTCTCCTGCAACGTCTCCAGCGTGGATTCAATAGTGACATCGATATCCAGGTCAAACGGATCAAATATCACTTGGTCATCTATGGAAAAGATCATGATGCCTTCAGTAGCTGCTGCTGCGAAGGACACGGCAGTTGGCGAGAATTGAATAGAGGTGACCCTGACTTCTGGTCTCGTGTTACGAGAGCTTGGATCACCACCACGCTTCGAGCCAGGCAACGAATGGTCGATACGATCTTCCAGGTCGCTGTTTTCTCCATCACGGTCAATCAGGTCCAAGGAGCCGGCCTCTGTGAGCCTCGAGCTGTTGAGGAACTTCTGCGTACCGTCCAGGTTCATGTTCAGAGACACCGTGAATCGTCTCAAGAGAACTTCGTTAGGAATATCGTACAGACAGATGGAATTGTTGTCACCAGCAGCGACAAGAGTTAGACCATCAAAGCTGTAGTCAATGGATGTGAAGTTCTTGCCTCTTGCTGAGTTTGAAGCGGTGAATCTATCGTTCAGGTATCTCCCCACTATCACATCCTTACGACCGTCAATATTGCCAACTTGTTTGCCCTCCTCGATGTCCCAGAACTGGATCTGTCCGTTCAGCGTGCTGACAGCAAGCTGCTTGGAATCAGGTCTCATTGCTAAGGACAAGACATCGTTGTGGATGTCAAATGGCTCAACATGCCCAGAACGTCCAAAGATGGACCATACCCTCACGGTCTTATCCCACGAGGCACTGGCAAGCACACTGTTTTCCACTCCAAAGTCCAGGCACGATACGGGACCCGTGTGACCAGAAAGGGTATCGACAAGCTGTGCTGTTTGAACGGACCAGACGTATATGTCAAAGGTATCCTGTGAAGCAGCACACACAACTTCACCACTTGGATCCACGGCCAGCGAGCCGAATTTGACCCTCTCAGCTGCTGTGAAAGTTCTAAAGTTACGATACCTTATGAGGTCCCATGCCTTGACTGTGCCGTCGAAGGAAGCAGAGAATAAGACCTGGCCCTTCTTAGCAAACTTCACACAGCTCACTGCGCTTGTATGCTGTTCAAAAGTTGCCAGGCAGAACCCTGAGACCACGTCCCAGATCTTGATCTTACCATCGTCCGATGCTGACACCACCTTGGATCCATCTGGCGAGTATGTCAGGTTATTCGTCGAGTCGAAGTGTCCTTGCTGCTTCAAGATGTACGATTCTGATTGCCATTCATACACCAAGAGCTGGCCTAGTTTGGCAGATCCAAAGGCCAGCCACTCGCCTGTGTTGTTGATCTGAACAGCATTGACACCATTCTGGCCCATACTCAGCTGCTGAATCATGTTGAACTCCGGCAATTCGTAGAGACGGAACTCACCATTGGCAAAGCCCACGACAAAGAGGTTTGAGTCTGCGTGGAACGTGGCACACTTGACGTTGGACTCTGCGTAGAAGTAGTTTCTTTTGGTGATTCTCCAGCTCATTGGAGCACTGTCGTCGTTGTCGTCTTCGTTCTCGCTTTCGTCGTCGCTTTCATCTCCATTCGGCTTCTTGGTGTATTCCCATTTCAGCAGAGCTCCATCTTTGCTCACGGTGTAGATGATCTCCTGATCTGCACTGAAGAAAGCCTTGATAACCGTGTCTCTGTGTCCAGCAAATGTCATCGCAGCAGAGGCCTCTTGCGAATCCAGGGAGAACATTCTTGAGGTCAAATCCTTCGACGTGGAGATGAAGAATCTCGAGTCCGATGACCAGGTGATGGAGGTGACATCCGCATAGTGGCCAGCGTAGATTCTATGGCGCACAAACGGTGCAAACTGCCGGTCCTCGCCAGCATCAGGAGTCTTCCAGACCTGTACCAGCCTACCAACCGCAATGGCAAAGTGCGAGCCATCTGGCGAGAACTGTAGGTCCAGTACCCGGTCCTTGAAGTTGAAGTGGTGCAGTATCGTTCTTGCGTGGAAATTCACCAATATCGCACGTCCATCGGTGTCCACCGTCAGCATCAGAGTCTCCTGCTTGTTCAATGCAACACGCACCACGTTCTTCCTGTGCTCAAAGGGGAAAGTAAACGACTTGTTGTTAACCAGGTCGAAGCATGTCACTCTGTTGCCCACGGGACTCAGCAGCTGTGTGCCGTCCTGTGTGAAAACAAGATTGCCCTGTGAGTACACAGTGCCTAGCAGGTTCGATAGCTTGAAATCTGACTTCATTGTGCCTCTAGAACCACCTCTTTACCAGCCAATTCGAGTATGTTTCCTATATAAAAAGGCTCGAAACAGTGGAAAAAAAATTTCTCGGGAGATGCGATGAGGTGCCAGTTCCGAGGGCGATGTCCCGCGCGTTCCGAGGGTGAAAAATTCCAGCTCCTCCAGGCAGCCTTCTGGGTATTAAATCGAGTTCTTTTATCTAGAGCTACAACCATTGATAAGGGTGTTGAAGATGAGCGAGAAGAAGAGCAAGATGTCCAGCAACGTGCTGAACATGAAGGTGAGTTTTCGTGCTGTTTGGTCGCCCCTGGAGCGAGATATACTGACATGTTGAAGTTCATGAAACAAGCCGAGATACGTGAAGAGGAGAGGCAGCGAGAGGATAAGGAGAGTAGGCTCAAGGACCTGTCAGAGTGGAGGACCGCGTCTTCAGAGAGCCTGAAGAAGAGGCTTGTGTCGAAGAATAGGCAGAACCCGCGGATGGTGGGGTACCAAACGGTGTATGAGATCTCCAATGTTGGCTCTCCGGTGGTTGGTAGACGAACATTCAACACCGGTGAGAGGAAGACGAAGACGAAGAACCTGGAGGACGCAGCTGGTGGAGAGGGCCACAATGAGCAAGGTGACGAGGATATGGTTGAGCTCGACACGCTGTGGAAGAAGGACACGTCAAAGACGAGATCTAAATCGAAAAGACCGTTGAGCGATGAGAGCCCCAAGAAGGAAACAAAGAAACGTAGATCGCATCCATAGTACAACGTTACCATTGCTACATTGATTAATACACACTTATTTCTTCTTCTTGCCCTTGTGGTGCTTAGTGTCTTCCTTGACAAAGCCAGCTCTCATGACTGCTTCCCTGGTAGTACTGTTGATATGCTTGAATCTATCAGGCCCGATGTGTGTACCTCCAAACCATCTGCTAACAACGACAAGGACGTTCCACACGTCCATTATCGTCAAAAGATGGAGCATCCGGCCACCAGCCGCAGTCTCACCATCATCGTCACAGTCACTGATCCTGGTGCCGTTATCGTTCTGGATGCGGTACGCCACCATGTTATGCGATGCCCTGGAGATCTTTCTATCAGTCTTGAGCGTTTGTAGGTAGTGGAAGACGTCGTTCTCACTGTGCACCTCTCGGGCAAACGCTATGAACGTAGAGCCTCTGTCAGTGACTGGCTCACTCATGGTCCATCCACTGAGAGCATCAATCTCGACTGGTTCGGCGTCCACGTGACTGTGATTACCACCATCGTCTTCACCGTCACCGGCATCAGTGCCCAACACACCATCGAGCTCTGTGAGGAAGTCAAACACGCAAACCGAGCCAGGATGATAAACAGAGTGCATCACATCGTTGAACAGGCTCTCCAGGTACTGGTCGTCGTGTCCTGAGCTCTGTACTTGCAATATGTGAGGGCTATCAGTCTCTGGGTACTCCTTGGGGAAAGATACTCTCAGCCTGAAATCCTCATGATTGGGTACTTTCAGCTCGACAAGCCCATCATTAAGCCTCGAAAGACACTCTGGATAGATGGCTTCAATCGCCTCGATCTCGTCAAGCACGTCCTGTGAACACATCTTCAGCACAACACCGTCTACGTCTTTCCAAGCTCAAATGTTGGAGTATCAAGGCTCCCCCTCGAGAGACATAAAATGAAAAAAAATGGGAAGCACATCATCATCTCACACCGGACATAATTCACTACAAAACATCACCAAAATGGCTGATATCCTCAAGGAAAAGGGCAATTGTGCCTTCAAAGCAGGGAACTACGCCGAAGCTGATAGGCTGTACTACAGTGCGATTGTATTGGACCCTAAGAACAGCGTCTTGTACTCGAATAGAGCCATTGCACTGGTGAACCTATCACAATGGGAGACTTGTGTCCAGGTATGCGATGAAGGTCTAGCACAAGAACCAGAGGTGAAGACGAAGATCAAGCTGCTGTGGAGAAAGGGGACTGCACTGATGAAACAATCACGATTCACAGATGCTCGGGATTGTTATTCACAGGCATTGGTGTTGGACCCTGCCAACAAGATGGTGCTGAAGAGTATGGAGGAGCTGACCTCGGCACAGGCAGAGGAGGCACAGGTGAAGAGAGCCCATAGTGTTGATGAACAGAGATCCGAGAAGAAGATGAAGACGACGCTGGAGGAGATCCCGATCTATGAAGTTGATAGGTTGCCAGATGAATTCTGTGTCAGCAAATCAGAGGCTTCGTCTGCTTCAGATGTAACATCAGCATCAGCATCAAGACCAACATCAACATCAACATCAGGATTAATACCGAAACCTGTGATACAGGAAGTGAACATAGACAAACCATCCACTGCTCCCAAGTTCCCTGAAATGCCAACACTTCAACAGCTCACTACAATCATCAAGTCTCCGTCCGATGATGTATACTACTACGCCTTCAATTTGCCGATTCCCCTGTTGAAGAGACTGCTATCCACTGGATGTATCGAACCTTCAATCATCAACTTCTTCTTGGATGCTATAACATTCAATGTATCTTCAAATGCTTCAGTTAATGTCTCAGCCAATGAAAGAGCAGCTCAGTTGTTAATCACATTAGCACAGGCCCCACGGTTCAAACTGGTTTCAATGTTCGTCAACAAACCCAAATTGCAAAGCATCACTACACATATATCATCAACAGTTCAAAGAGGACAACTAGAGCAGATCAATAATCTATGGAAGTATTGACGACGTAACACTCACTAAAGCTTTCTTGATCCATTCTTCTTCGATGACATATACAACTTGTAACCAGCTAATCCTTTCTTCGTACTTGGAATTGAATCAGGCTGGAATATGTCAATGGCAATCTCTGGGATGTAACGGTGTAGATCAACGCCAAAGAAATCTCTTATAATCAGTGGTAGAGCAAATATCATTACGGTTAATGTGAACATCAACAAAAATACCACAAAGTAGAACTGCATTGCTGCTCTCCTACGTCTTCTCTTCTTGGGCGACAATACCTGAGGACGTATTTGTCTCTCTGGTCTTAGCCAAAATAGCATCAACGAATGCCACTTGTCGACATATGGGATAAGAAGAACTGGAAACTGGATGAACAATATGAAGTGACCCAAGAAAAAATCATTGACAAACATACTCATCTCAATGATCTTACAGAAATACTCTCTTAAGGGCTGTGTAACCGTTCTCCAGCCCATACCAGAGCCAATCCACTTACCAGACCACCATGCTTTATTTGATCTATCGTGTTTGAATTCCCTCGTCAAGAGCGTTGTTGTAATAATCTTGAACAATATACCTTGAATCAACGTACAAATATACATCCCAAGAATAGCCATCTTGAAGTCCCAATTTTGCGTAAACCAAAGTAGTTCAAATGTGATAACATATACGACTATTGACACTGTATGTGCAACTGCAGCTATCAAAGATGGGAATTTTGGAATGCAAAGTGAAATGATAGGACCTATCAAGACAGAGACAACAAATAATGCCAATAGTAAAAGTGCATTAATGACAACCGGTCCTAGCGAGAATAGTGCTATGCCTAAGATCGGATTTGTCTGTCTGGAATTCTTCACCTCGTTTTGAGCATTCATAAATAAATATGCGGTAGACACAACCGAGAAATGCAATAGAGATGGTATGATCTGTGATGAGATCATATTGACGAAAGATGGTTTCTTAAAATCTGAAGTTCTCTTTTCAATAACTTCCATGGTAGCTCTTCTCTTAGAACCTGTGCCTTGTATTCTCATGGCCCTGATATGACCAATCCATGAATTAGCTTGAGAGCTTGAATTGCCAGACGATAACCATTGAAGGTATCGTTTGTAATCAAGAAAGAACTCTGTCCAGGCAAACTGGTTTGGATTGTACAAGAAAGGTGCCACCAAAAGTGCAAACATGGTCAACCAGAAATACAAAAGCGCAATATCCCATAATGCAAGAGAACAAAACAACAACATGGCAAGTGCAGATCCTGCAAAATAGAAACTTTCAGATGAGAACCTGGAAAAAAGCAAGTGGAAGGGAACTCGAACTGTTGCAAAACCACGTCCTGTGGCTATGTATCTCGCACCTCCAAATGACATGTCGTTTATCAAGGACTGTGAATAAATCTTACAAACAAAGACCTCAAACATGGGAGAAAGACACATCAAATGCTTGCTCAACCTCGTGAAAGCCCGCCATATTCCCCTCTCTGTAAGTTCCTGTACACATAAGGGAAGGAATGACAGGGAAAATACAGTAAAGATAGAGAACACACTTCGTTCTAACCACTTAATCATCGGTATAAGATTGGAGCACCCTGTTGGCTTTCTTGGATCGGTTATTGGTACGTGACGATTGTACTCACAAACCACAGACTCATGGACAAGTGAAGCCAAGTTAAGAGCAACCAGAAGGAACAACTGAAGAGAAAAAATTATGAAGACATTATTCAAATGGAAGCCCGGATGTGCATAGTAGAAGGACAAAAACCTATCCAAAGGCAATTGGGTTCCCAAATAATAATATTCACGAGAGAGCATCTGCTCTCCCATGCCAGCACCAATCTTGGTGTTGAAATTTAAAATGGATCCAAACCCCAAATCTCTTCCTTTACCACATTGCATGTACTCACAATGTTTAATTCTTCCACCTCTTAGTACGGCATTCATACCAGCGTAAATATCCTCATTTAAATGTAAACCCTTCTGAGCCTTGGAAACACCACCCCTTGTTGTCATGAAAATGGTGTTCAAGAAATCAGGATGTCCATAGTGTAACTTACCTCCAATTCTTGCCAACGTTCTTGCAAATAAGGTTCCAAACGTTTGTTCCTTACCTGCCGCAACATCACCCAAGATTCCTATGTTCTCTGAAAAGATATATTCCCTTGTACCTACAATGGCAACAGGTGATGCTTCTTGCTGTTCTTCGGATGAAACCATTTCCCGGCATTCGAGTTGAGTCTCTTCAAATTCTGCCAATACGCTTCTGATTTTAAGACACTCCTCTAAATAGTTATCCTGGTTCGCATCAATAAGTTGGATGTATTCGCCCCTGCAAAAGATCAACGCATGGTTCTGGTTGTCAGATTTTCCATCCCCTAGAATTGGATTCCCGGAGAGTCTGATTCTGTACTTTGGTTTTCTTTGTCCGTTCAGTAATATCTTGCAACTTCCATCAATCAAACAAGAGTAGTATGTCAATTTTCCATGTGGATCTACATCTTCCTCCAAATATGAAATTTGCAACTCTGGGTAAGCACGCAAGATAAGCTCCTTATCCTCCCTCTCCTCAGCACTAAAGTCGTTCATTCTCTGCATTGATACAACCATTCGAAATTTCCTCAAAGCCATGACGGCAGCCTTTTCCATTCTGAGAAGTTCGTCACTCTCGAAATCTGAAGAACGCTTCAACGGATACTCCACGTCATACATCAACTTGATTGCCCTCGAATAATTCATAAACCCGGATATCGTTCTGTAGATAGTTTGAGACCGCAACGATGCCCAGATTCTAGTTCTCAATATGTATTCAGGTGTTGCAGACTTAAACCCAACGGTGTAAAATGGTAAGTTTCCAGGCTCTTGTTTTGTACCTGCAATATTACCTCCAGCTGAGTAATCTTCAGAAGATGAGGAGCTCGTCAAATCATTTTCCTCAGCTAACATTTTTGTGTCCTGAACGAAGCATTTCCATTCTGATTCATGTAGTTTTTTCAAATATTCCAAAAGTGTTACGTTGGAATAGCCTTCCTCTTCACGAATTATCTCCCTCAACGTCAAGGTTATCTTCTCTGAGAAATGTGGAATCAAGGCGCTAAATGTCGGCATTTGTGATACAGGTACTGGATCCGGCATTGGAGTGGACAACGATTGTGCAAAGTACGTGATTCTTCTCTGTGCTTCAGATTGTGACTCGAACAAAGGAGACTTCATGATCTCATCCTCTTGTGACATGAAAAAGTTTGGCTCTTTCAACGTTGTAGTCTGGTTTCCAGAGAGATCTGTCTGTGCAACCTGTTGGTATATCAAACGTTGCACGTGCTCCAATGACAAAAGATGTTCCCTGTACATTGCGACAATGATTGCATTCCAGACTTGAGACACCAATACTTTACTTTTGAAAGTATTGTCCTGTGTAGTTGCCATGACTTTGGAAAAGATTCTTTTTGGTAATCGAGAAAAGATATTTCTCCACGGTGTCCATATAGAGACACCAATATACAATGACCTGCAGACAGAATGGATTGTGTTACAAATAATGTACCACATGTACGTGTCTAAGAAAAATAACACCAAGTCAGTGATAACCATTAATGTCAACAAAACCATTGGTTGAATACGACAAACAATGGTGCCCAAATATTGTTCGCCTATACATCTAGTTGCATGGATAGCGCTCAACTCTCTGATTGGGTCCTTAAGCGACAATGTCAAGAAGAAATATGATTCAATCAGCTTTGCTGTGAAGACAGCAAACCAGAGACCAAAAGAGGAGAGTCGGGCCTTACCTTTGAGTTTATGAATAGAATTGGTAAAGTTGATATTTGCAAGAGTGTCTCTCTTCCCAGAGAGTGTGGATCCAAACAATGACGACAAAGGAGCGATAGCAAAATAGATTGAAACCACCGTTCCCAAAATGAACTGACTGATAGAGATTCCCATTGCCGCCTTTTCATTAATAGACACGGGGAAAACACCAAGGATGTAAAGAGTTGGAATTGTCAAAAGCAGTAAAATTAATGTCAACAACACAGACCGTTTTGTTAATGATTGAGCACCTGGCCATCGTCTTGGAACAAACAAATATTCCAACAACGTTGCAATCAAGTTGATTAAGGTACTAACTGCCCCATTCAACGACAATACAGTCAAAGTGATGTACATTGGCGGTTTATTGTCCAACAGTTGTTGATAGTTCTTTGTGTAGAGAGCAGATGCATTTGCCAAGGTGTAAATCCAAAACATTGAAATATGAATGATCCAGATTCTGTTGAAGTTGAGAATAATATGTAGCCAAGTTCTTCTCTCCTTATAAGTCTTGTAAAAGCATTTTGACCATCTGATATTGTTCAAATGGAGGTAACGCTCATGGACAGGGATCTCAATTAACAATTTCTTCGAATCCTTGATTTGGATTTTCTCCAACCCCTTTCTATACCAAAAGAACTGGTTGATGTCATCGTACCCAATTATGGAAGAATGATCTTTATCCTTAACGATGTAGCGTCCATCAACAAGTTCATACACTTGATCTCTGTAGAACTCATACAACGGAGTAATGACGTGATCCAAAAATGACTCAGGGGGCTTAAAGTCAGCGTTGTCCTCTTTGAGTTTCTCCAAGCCATACCAATAATCATTACAACATTTGAAAATGAAGCAGAGACATTCGGGCATAAATCTAATGTTATTGGCTTCGCCCCACACCAAGAGATATATAGAGACTTGAACAACAGAGTCGTAAGCTGAGAGAGAGCTCATATTCTCAACCCACCTAACTTCAGATTGTTCCAAGGAGATTTTCGATTCAAACAGCGGATTGCCTTTATTTTTCCTCTTGTA
This sequence comes from Williopsis jadinii, assembly GCF_001661405.1. Taxonomy (NCBI): domain Eukaryota; kingdom Fungi; phylum Ascomycota; class Saccharomycetes; order Phaffomycetales; family Wickerhamomycetaceae; genus Williopsis; species Williopsis jadinii. The sequence goes on from NW_017963663.1 coordinate 84,603, forward strand.
GGAACTCTTTGGTTGACCATCTTTATTGGCGTTTGCGAAACCCACAGTGTCGTCGATATCGAGCTGAGCTGAAAAGTACCATTTTTTGAAGTTTGAGTTTATTCCACCAATGTAGTCCGCGTGGATTGAACGAAGCGCCTGGTTGGCTGTCATCCTGGACGCTCTTGAGTCTAACAATCTCATCAAGAAATCAAACATATTTCTCGTATTATCCAACTGAAATCCAAAGTTTTCCATCAACTCGATGAATACCAATTCAATCTCTTCTCTGGTTATAGGTATCTCATTCGGATTACTCCAGCAAGGATATGGATCATGATAATTGTCAAAAACGTCGTAGATACCACGTTCTGCAAACCTTTCTCCCTTAACCGTTTCGGGTTTCTTTTCAATAGTAGCGTGTTGGATTCTTTCATTCCACCGATCGCTTGCAATCTGTGGGGTCTTGAAGCCACTGAATGGCACAGCGCTTCTTCCTGTCAATGCAGAATCGAAAGCATTCGTATTCAACGCCGCTGCTGTTTGAAAGTTGATGTTAGTTTATACGCAAGAGACAAATCACTAAGAGCTTGGGTATCGATCCGTACAAGGCCCTTCTCCTGCTTGGTACTCGGGAGAGTCCGTATAGTTTGACGAGGATTCCGAGTCCTCAGCACCGTTGTTATTGTTCTGGTTGTTGTCTTCGTCCTTTCTGTGAGTATTAACCGCCTCATCATCGTCGTCATCTTCTTCCTGAATGGCCTCGTGGATAACCACCCGGTTGGTGCGCTTCAACAGAGACATCGTTCGCCTTATCAGCCTTTGCTAGAACTGAGTGTTTGTTCAGTTTCGAGTGTGTAAATGACTTGCCTTCCATATGAAATGAAGGCGTGTTGAACATTACACAAAACCCGCTTCTGTTTTGTTTTTGTTTTTGTGTGCATGTTTTGATTTTTGTTGATGGGACAACTCGGTTGCCACGGTGATGGCATCCAGTACACCATGAACAATTTTACCCAGCACGAGCACGCTATTTGTAGTCGACTGACTTTGGAATGGATCAATTTGTGATCTCACAGGGGAGTGTTTGGTTCGTCTGTGCGTGCTAGTGTGCCATGATCCAGGTCCCGATTGTACTGACTGATGAAAACGGTAATTTAAAGCCTTTAGCAGTGAGTTGTCTGCAACGTTCCAACTCCAATCTTGACATCGATCTTAAACCAGACAGATAAAAACAACCCCTAGCTGGGGAAACAGTCAAACACCACGCTCTACAGTTCTGTGGTGGGTCGTAATATGGATGAATACATAGACTGTCGGTTCAGACCTCCTCCGCTTAGCCATTCCTGGACTCGGCCGGAGACATCAATCGCGGACCTTATTCCATAGTTGATGGTCAAATTAGGAAGTTCTGTCGAGCAGCCGGACATAAGTTACTTTTAACAGGACCGGGATATTGACAACAAGGTCGGACCAAGGTGTTCAAAGGTTTGGCGAAGCATTGAGCTCGATCAATACGACGCTCTTATCAGAGTTGCTAGATATACGGGTCGATTGGAGTCGGTATGCCATGAAGAGCAGGGACAATGGCGTAAATACAGGCTATGCCAAAATACGAGTTACATCATTCTGCTGTGGGACTTGGCAATGCTTATTAATTCCCCTTGGGACCTCTAACAGCACAGCATCTGCCTTAGGCAACAAAGCAAAAACGAAGATGGTCTTGAATCTTGCAGGCTCGGAGCTCGGGTTCTGGAGAGGTGCTCTCCAAAGAACATCATACGTTTGCCAAGTAGTTTCAATTAGGCAATTCTTATCACAACCTTGGCTGTTATCTTATCCACTTCGGGTTCTCTAACATTCGTATAGCAAGGGCCATGGCGAGCATGTTTGCGGTGGCCATGGTTCGAGGGAATTCTCAACATCACCTTCACCTCGGGATTTGGTAGTGTGCCTGAAGTGCAGAACGAGTGATAGAGCCGATCGCCATACACAAGCCCCCCTGACCAGATGGAATCATGATACTTTTCGCTTTCTGCGACTCGTATCTATGAGCTCATTCTAATTCCTAGCTGTCCACAATAGGGGGAATGTTGGTAAAGTAATCAAACATGCAACTAATAATTTTTTTAACTTTGCAGATGCTGACCACAACTAGGGGAACATGGAGATCCACGAAGTTGTAATTCTGAGCCATTAGCCATGGCGATTCGGGATCCAAGCAACCAGGCACTGGCTGAAGAAACTTGCCAATTAATCTGTAAATCCAAGACCTTACACAGAGCAGGAGCAGTTCAGTGTGGCACAAGTGTACATCGTCACAACAGAAATCGAGGGACGCTTGTCACGGCCCATGGAGCTGAGTTACAATTAACAAAGCTCATCGCTGCATGTCAGTTTTTTAAAACCCTCTCCAAATTGCGCGCGCCGCCATTGTCAGCGAAAAACAGAAAACCAGCACAACGAATTGCGAGCTTTACGCACGCAAAATGAGCGGTAAAACGATGTTAGCTGGGGCCTCCGCCAAAGCTTACGCGGGAGAATGGTAGCTACACGCGCAGAGGAAGTGCGGGAACGACCCTACTTCCCGCTGGGGGCCTGTTCAACCAAACCCCATGTCCCCTTCCGGAGGGGCAAGGCAGAGCACCAACGCCTAACGAGCAAATTCGCTGTCCCGTGTGTGTCTTAATCTCTGTGTTTGAGCTCTGTCTCTCCCCGGAACTCGGTAACTACGGAACCTCCGTCCTCGTCTTGTTCTCACAGACCTCGCTGTGTCTCTTTTTGCCCTCAACTGACGAGAGATGCGCACGCATGCATCTGAGAAACTCTGTTTCCGCTTCCACCTGTGCCCGATTTCTGTTTTGGTTTGTTTGTTTGAAGTAATTGCTGGTGTTTTTTTGGCTGTCGCTTGGGTAACGTGCATATTACGTATACGTTACAAGTGCCCTCTCCCTACAGAGACAAAACTTACAAGGGACACAACACCAGTAACCAAACCAACAACAACAGCAATCATACGATCGAGTTCACCAAGTGCGCGATACAACCATTCAAGCTAACGCTTACAAAGCCATTCCGCAAACAGCAACTCACACACTCTCCCAGCTGTTATGCAACCACTTTAGCTGAATGCGAACTCGTAGTGCTCAAGCTAAAGCCCTTTGTGTCAAACAGAATCCGAAAAAAAAACTTCACGCTTGCGCGCCTACAGAAAATTAACGCCGGCCCGTACAATTGAGCCGAACACCCTCCCATCGCACGGTATTTTTTTTTGCCCCCCACAAAAAGACACGCCCGCCCCCCTCCGCCTGGCTCCGTCCAGCAGGAAACAGCTCTGCTTAGAAACATCACCATACATGAAGCTGGGGGCATATGGGGGCATAAGTACGTATAAAAGAAACCGGTTTTACCCAAGGGCTTTGAAAATATCGTATGGTTTGGGGGAGAGGACTTTTTGTTTTATAAAACCGTTGATTCGTCTGCTTTGATAAAGGTTGAAGCGCCATTGGCAGACACATCCGCAGGGAGCACAAACAAGAAACAACAACAAACAACAACAAACAACGTCCCACAGTAAGTTATACACAGCGGTTATACACAGCAGGTTATACACAGGAAGTTCTACACAGCGGTGCACTCCAGTTCACACACAAGGATGAGGCTCTCTACGAAGTTACTGGCGATACCGCTCATCGCAGCGGCAGCCGCCAGCATGATGGATGGTGATGGAAACACAGAGATGATGGACGGTGAAGGAATGATGGACGGTGAGGGCATGATGGACGGCGGCAACTACGTCCAGGCGGCACAGGTCGAGGTCTCCACTGAAAACACCACGGAGCTCGTGCCAATTCCTCATGAGCCCAAGATGGACCACGGCGCTCCAATCCTTCAGAGAAAGTTGACGCCAGCGGAGCGCCTCTACTGGGAACAGTACAACACCACCACGTACTTCACCATGGAAAGCCCACACAAAGGCTCCCTGTGGGTCCACGTCCTGACCCTTTTCGTCGGGTTCATCTTCATCTACCCGATCACCTTGGTTCTCAACACCGTCAAGTCCAAGTGGTACATCCCGGTGTTGACCGTCTACGACGCCTTGATCGTCGTATCGTTGGTGTCCTTAAAGGTGTTTAGCATCTCGGCACCAAACATGTATCCGAATAACGCATATGGCAAGATGTCGTGGATCTTGTTGTTTGCAACGATCACGCATTACTGTTTGGCGGTGCTCCACTGCGCATCGCAGTGGATCTCTGGCGAATGGATCATGAATGATACGCCGGAATTGAACCAACCTTTTATCCCATTGGAGGACTTGGACTTGGAGGCTGGTTCCGGCTCTCCTTCCCCATCTACACTGATCGACGCTGACAATAATAACAATACTAAGAACATCAGCAATGGTGTGAACGGAAATAAGAACAGCCATGACCATGGAAACGCCGTCCCGGCTTCTCCAGAGACTGAGGTTTACAAGGATTCGTTGGATATGGGTGAAGAGTACTTCAATGCTCCTAGGGCTCAATCGCATAGCTCATTGGCTCGTGATGGTATTCTTTCTTCGGTTTTCAACCATCCAAGGGTCAAGGCCTTTGCTGAAAAGTTTGCGCCAGTGATTTCGTTCTTGTTCTCCTTGATTAACCTTCCAATGCTTGGATATCTCTTTACTTACTCCATCACCGGTGTCGCCACTGGTAATCTGCTAGGACAAGGCGTTAGAGTCTTCAACTTGTTGGCCCATTTCATCAAAGGTGGTGTCTTCTTCACTTTGGGGATCTTTTCATTGGCCCGTTACTGCGGTTGTCTGTCGAAATCCGGTTTGGCTTGGAACAAGTGTGTCATCTTCAAGAATCAAGTTAATCACAACTCGCTATGGTACAGATGGATGCCACAGGGTATGTTCACCATGGAGTTCTATGAGAGTTTCTTGATCTTCTTTTACGGTTCTACAAACGTTTTCTTGGAGCATTTGGCGGGCGCAGGCGGTGCGTGGGAAGCAAAGGATTTACAACACGTTTCAATTGCATTCATGTACATCGGAGCTGGTCTCTGTGGTTTAATTACTGAAAAGATCTTGTCCGACTGGAGATTCCACCAGGTTTTGTCCAACACGAACATTAACCCTGCTGCTATTCATGCTGGTTCTCCAGGTTATTCACCAAACCCATTCCCAGTCTTCACCATCTTTTGGACAGGTATTCTCATGTCACAACACAAGCAGGCTTCACAGATTTCCACTGTAATCCATGAGCAGTGGGGTTACATGCTCTCATACGGTTCATTCTTCCGTTTGCTGACATTTATTCTTCTGATGCTTGTTCCAAACAAGAACTTGGCGCCATCTCGTCCATTCACCGAGCTGATCACATCCTTCTGTTTGATCGCTGGTGGTGCAATTTTCATGCAATCCACAGATCAAGTGGTTGAGGCCCTCGAGTACAGAGGTTTGACATCGATGTTCACTCTTAACGTCAACGTTGGATGTGTTGCCCTTTTGATGGCATGGGAAATGGTTCTCTTGATCTGGAAGGATAGATTGCAACGCAAGTGAAGTACTTGATATTCACTCTCACCATTATCTTTTTTTTATTATCGCTGCTACATTTAAAGAAACCTTTTTGATTGGGCCAAGGTCTCATATTCTTCTCCGAAGCAACTGGTTTAATTTTTATCAAACTCCCTTTTATCGGCCAGTGAGGATTTGGTTCAGTGACCTTGCTAACCAGGAATGGACCCTTCTAATGTTTCCTTTTTTTTTTCTCTATGTTCTTTTACTATTCTGGACCACGATTTGTCAATGCTACACACGAAACCTTTTTATTACTCCTTTTATAACCTCTCACCTTGTTGTCGATTGCAGCTATGGACCAATCATGAGCAAGTTCATCACACTATACTGAACAATTGTCTTCTGTTTTCGCCCTCCCACAAGTGTTTATGGCTTCATTCGACGTACTGGCGTCCATTCATATAATGACTAATTAAATGCACATTGTACCAATCTTGGCTTCCACGCCCATGCTAGTAAGCGCATTCAATGCCGCATATCGCACAAGCTCACCCTACACGTAAGATGGAATTGAGACTTCACTCGTATAAGCTATGTACAAAAGACCTAACGTTGTTGTTTCGGAAAACACTATAGACAAGAATGTAGAAACAACTGATTCCCAGTATCACATGATGTGATTCAACACCAGGCGCCCAGCAACGTTCGTATCACTCTACGCCTCTCCCGCAAGCATCACCTCCACTGTAGCCCCACAAGAACATCACAGGTCACAAGGGAAGCAAAGGTATCGAAGCTTACGGGCCGTCATGTTGGCGATATTGATGTTGAAGAAGAGGAAAAGTGTTCAACAAGACAGAGTGAAAAGTTTGGAAAAAATTTTGTTTTTCACCTTCAGGTGAAGCGGCCATCCAATACATCCAGACACCAGATCAACCGGGTTAGGGCTCACGAACATGGGACTATGGCTATTGGGCTGTAGACGCTGTGCTCACGAGGCTTGTGGGGGTTTGTGATGGCTGTGAGAGATGGAATGGTGTGTCTGGCCATGGTGGGAAAGCTGTTGGTTGTTAAGGGGTTCCGCACTGTTGTAAGCTCCCGGCATGGCTCATCAAGTCGTGCCGGTGTGAGAGCCACGTTCTCTCTTGTGATATTGAGAATGCAGATGTGGAAGGTGCTGTGTATGCTACTGTGTGTTTCTCTGCTATGGATCTCATTCCCTTTCACGGGATGCTCTCAGTGGTTGATACTGTCCCCACGGTCCAGTCTCACCAGCGTCTGCATAGCGTGGTGAGGATGGATGTGTCATATAACATCCGTACACCCACCATCGTGGAGCCCAGCTGTAGTGGCTTCCCCGGCTCACTTGGGCTGGTATGGCTTGTCGCAGCTGTCCTCAGTGAACGTACCGTGCCTACCCGAACACCGAGTGCGTTCGCTCCATGCGCCCTCCCCAGCTTACACTCCCCAGCTTATACTCCCCAGCTTACAATTGCCATGCTGTGATGACAAATCACTGTAGCTCGCCTCATGCGTGCAGACCAAGAGCGCCCATTGTTCACGGCGACATTGGTGTGACGACGATGCTCTGTAACAGTGCAAGGCCACCACCAGCCAATAGACTCCACTGCTGCTCCACAACCACCACGACAGACTTCCCACAGACGTCGCCGGCTCGGTCTCGGGCCGTGTAGTGTCACCATCTAACACCGAGCTTCACATCGTCTGCAGCGTCAGCGCAGCCATCGCAAGCACGGCCAACCAGAACGCGACCACGGCCAACGAGAACACGGCCACGGCCAACCAGAACACGACTACAGCCAACCAGAACACGACTACGGCCAACCAGAACACGACTACGGCCAGCCCAGAGCCCTCGCACACCCTCCACCGCATATTCTCCCCACGTACGTCATAGGACAGTCCACTTCCCTCAACACCACGCAGAGAAGCACCAGGCCGTGGAACAAAAGGCGCACAACACCCAAACACCTAAACAGACACATCTGCGCTTCCAACCACCGTCCAGCGAGCCCTCTCGCCGCCATCAGCACGGTCCAACCACCGTCCCCGTCCCTCCTTCGCTGTCCTTCGCTCCCCTTCGCTCCCCTTCGCTCCCTCGTTATCTTTTCCATCTCCGTCCGCAGTGGCCCCCATCTCCCCTGTGCCTCCAACCGCGCTGCGATCTAAGCATAAAGCTCAAATTTTCCCGCTTTCTGGGCCCTCTGCGCTCTTCAATGCCCACGGGTATTAATCACAGCGGTAGGAAGACATGGCCACGAGCGCTGAGAACGTGACCAGCATGATGCACACGTTCAGGGTGCGGAGAGATGATCACAGGAGAACACGGTCCGGGTGCTTCAACTGCCGCAAGATCAAGAAGAAGTGCGATGAGACCAGGCCAGCGTGCGGTTACTGCTCAGCAAAGTGTATACCGTGCGTGTGGCCTAGGGGGAACCAGAGTCTGCCCAAGGGCTACGTGGTGCCTCCTGTGGACGAGGCGTTGGTGAGGAAGAGGAGAGAGGAGCAGAGGGCTCGCGGCGTGGATGGCGACGAGCCAGCAGAGCTGGCGGACGATAGCAGCTCCAGCGATGACGATGACACATACCCCTTGGTGATTGAACAGGTGATAAACTTTGATGATGTTGACGGCAAGGAGGCGGACAGAGACGCTGGGCAGCATGAGGTTGTGGAGCTGGAGGTCGAGAAGCTGCCCGTGGTGCTGGCTCACGAGTCCCTGCCGCTATGGACGCCTATTGAGGAATCAATGACGGACACCTTCATCAGCGTAGGCGCAGGCGCGTTCATAGCGGCGCTTGCTCCTCAGTACACGCACCCTCTGCTCAAGACAGAGAACACATGGACGCCACTGGTCAACAAGCATCCAATCATGTTGCAAGTGGCCGAGTCGTGTGGCTGTGCGTTCCTCTCGAGCTGTAAATCTGGGCTGGATCCCATAGCAGAGGTCAAATTCTCAAACACAATGGATGCTCTGATAATGTACATGGCACAGGCAGACTTGTGTGCTGATGACCACCTGTGGATAGGAGCAGCGTTCCAGCTGATGTCCATAGGTGCCACACGGGTGAGAACGTTCAATCCGCACCACCTCATGTTGTGTCTACAGTACTCTTACATGTTGATAGAGAACAAGTACATCACGGAGAAGCCTGTTCTTATGATCGAAGGGGGGCCTGATTCTCCACCAAAGCCTGGAGAACTGGACGTTGACTATGAAACAGACGCACAGATCATGGACCTGGAGAACAGCATCGCATGTTCTGTCGACGTTTCGTTAACAACGCGGTTTGAAAGAGGATTCTTAGAGTCGTTCATATACGGCTATGGAATGTGCATACTCACGGGAACTGACCATGCTATCCAAGGCTTGCCGGGGCCTTTTGAGCTGTTCTACCACCTGAGGAAGGTGCTCAAGCACTCGCTGGTGCCCTGTGATGTCTCCTGGATGAACCATCCGGTGTTCGGCTCGTCGTTCGATGCATTTGAAATGGCAATCAAGGCTAGCTATCTGCTACGGAACCAGAGCGACCCGGAGTCCTTGCCCATGGCAAAGAAGTTGCTGTTGTCAGCTTATCAATACCCCAAGCCAAGTATAGCAGGTGAAGCACATGTTAACAAGTCCAAACTATCAGCGTTGCGTGATTCAGTGCTGCTTACAGAGGCATTTCTCAAATGTGTCAAGATCCTTCTCAAGAAGATTATAGACCCGAACTTTGATCTTAGTAATGACTCTGTCCAGAGAGACGTCACCACCGCAAGGATAAAGCTATCACAGATAGATAAAGACTCTGGAGTACGGTCCATTTCGCCGATGTGCTTGTTGATCATTGGACTGTCTGCTCTCTACTATGAAGATAGAGAAGTTATCCTGGAAAACATCTTTGGATACTCCGATATCGTTCGTGCAAGGTACACGTTCTCCATCATCGATGTCCTTGAGATTGCTTGGGGATATAGAGGTGATTTGTACAGCACTGCGAGAGGACTTGATGTTCTCATGGATGATAAAGTCATGCAACTATTGGTGTTTTGAACAAACGCACATCACATATCATTCATACTGTAGATACTATGGGGAACTTTGAATATAAGGGATGGCTCCTCATCTCCGTCCACTCTGATTCCCAGAACTCCATACCAAGATTTCTCACTAGATCTTCAACGGAAAGGACATCCTTTGTCAATATCAGCAGACGAACAACGCACTCTCTCTTGAGCTTGTTCCTCTGGATCTTGTCCAGTACGGGTTCTCTCAAGCCAACATTAGATTGCGAATAGTTTAGTCCAGATTTCAATAGATTTATGGCATTGCTCTTCAATGTGTCACGGTGCTGAACAGCAGCATCACAGGTTAATGAAGCTCTCAACAGTTCATTATCAGCTCTGGATATCAACACTTCAACAATCTTGCCAACCAGTGCGGAAACTCTCGCACCCTTTGCGCTCTTCTCCTCGTTCAACTCGGACGTCAGCGTATCCTGTGCAAGTTTCAATGCCTTCAGTGCATGAGATATAACTGTCCATTGGTCTTCCTCGCTGAACTGTACAAAGGAGAGCAACGTGATGAAAGAGTCCGCCTGTGCCAGCCATTTCGAGCTGGTTATCAATGCCATAGACTCCCAGAGATTCACCAGTGGTGCCAGCTCAACAGTCTGAATGCCATATATACAGGACTTCACTAGAGAGAGCTCATCCAACTCGCCCTGTTTAATGTTGAGCTGGAATGGATCATCATTTCCTGGTGCAAATCGCTCCAGCAGCGTAAGGCCATCGTCCAATTGACCCAGAAACACTTGAGATTCGCCAGCTACCAGCCTCAGCTCCTCTAAGGTATCACAAGATTGCATTGCTGTGAACACCATTCTCCAGGCTGTAATCAGCGTATCCAACACCGTACTGGGGACGATCTGTTCGTACATGTCACCCTCACCTTGAGTCTCCGTAGGAGTCTCTGACTCGCCAGCCTCTAACCTTTGCAGAAACGAGTCCAGCTCAAGGAGTTGCACTTTCAAGATGCTATTGATGAGAGCAATGCTCCCGTTTAGCAGGCCAACGACCTGTTCGGCCATTACACCTTCTTGTTCCATCGCCTCCATATTGAGAAGCACCTGGTTATAAGCACATTCCCAATTGACCCAGCCAGCAGCCTGGTACTCCCTCATAACGCCTTGTAGCCCTGTGAGGTGAACAGTACAGCCATCACACCCTGTGAGCATACTCTTGGGAACATCCTTATACGTCTCGTAAACGTGGAAGAGCAGCCTCAGCCTGTTGTACACGTGATCGGAACTTCCACCATTGGACAGCGCAATTGACCTGGAGTAGTAGTCAAACGACTCCTGGTATGCTCTCAAAGACTTTGCAACGTCTGACAATAGCCATCTGTCAGCGTACTCCTCCTTTGATATTGCTTCCTCGAGATAATCCTCGGAGGTCTGGGGCATCGCCTCCTGCTGCTTGAGTTGCTTAGGCTGTTTCGAGAACTTTGGAAGCTTTAGATGTTCTTGGATATGCCAATCTGTTAGTGATATTGCTCAATACATGTTGTAGTTGCACTATGGACATACTCTTTGGTGGCATTCTGCTGTGATTCTTGCTGATTGATACCGAAAGATTGATGCGGGAGTAATTTTTCATTTTCTCACGATGTTATACATAGTGGGAACCACAACAGATGATTTCTTACAAACGAACCCTCTATCTATCCTCCATATCATGAGTAAATATAACAACTATACACACCAAGTCTCTAACAAACGTGTTATCAACGCTCAGCGAATAACACTGCGCCGTCCTTATCGATGCTGATGCTGAATTCCAAGTCATCGTCAGTGGTCATATCCCAGAACTTGTACAGCATCATGATGGAGAACAAGTTACACAACGAGCCGAAGAAGAGCCCGTCTATGTAGTGGTTGACTCCTTCGCAGATAGGCTTGGAGCACGCGTACATGAGCACTTGGCCAATGATGAATGATGCCACCGCAAGTCCAATCACACCCACAACCCAGTAGTTCTTTATCACCAGTAGAGCCAACAATATCTGGGAAACGATATAAATGGCTAAGAAGATTGCGTTGAAGACGTATATCACAACGAACAGCCCTGTGGTGTGCTCCGAGTCGATGGTGTTGTTGAGGATCCAATCGTTGAAAGTGATCAAGCTGATTACAAAAGTAAGTATGAAAAGAGCCAATGTTGAGAGTCTCAGGAACCACATCGACTTCTTCGTACCATCCTCCCACATTCTGAAGCCCAAGAACCCACAAATCATCAAACACCAACACGATGCGGACGCCAACCCGAGTTGTAACGCCACAAAGTACGGATAGGACCCTGTTCCAGGAGGGCTCACGCCGCAATCAACAACCAAAGTCGCCACGATCAACGCCAGTATCAAATAAAAGAAGAATAGCATCTCCAGTCTTCCGATAGCTGTGTACTTCGATCTGACGTTGTAGATGATGATGATCATGATCACGAGGGCACCAATGTTGACAAAGGCGTTACCAATCTGGAATATCACGGTATTGGCAACGTCTATCGGACGGGCGTAGCACTCAGGGATGATCCCTTCGTTCAGGTGCGTGAACTGCTCGCTCGTCGTTGCCTTCACAACCTGGCACAACGGGAGTGGCGTGTTGTGGCATAGCGAGTTGAAATCACCAAATGCCATTGTGTTTTATCGTTAGGGAGACCTGTTTGAAGCTGACAGCGGGATGAAGATGAGGAAGGAGAGCACAACAGCTGAGCGGAAGTCTCTGTGATGCTTGGTGGACCGGGTGTAGGTGGAATCTCCCTGGTGAGCGTACTTGCAACGGTGCTCAGCGACTTCTTCTCGAGAGGAAACGTAAACAAAGAGGTTTCAATGTTGATGTTGATGTGTATTTTTGTTACAAAAGCAGAAATTGTAAACAAAAAGGTATAATTAGGGCTCTGGTGTAATGATGAGCACGTGACGTTACCATGCTCGTCGTTTTTAGGGCTATTGGTTGGTGTCCCGCTGGTGTCCGGGTTAATGTGTCAATGTGGCGCCTCCCGATTACTACATAAGAAAACACCCACTCACGCAACATGTGGTGTCTGGATGTTGACGCTTTGTATGCGTGTGTGTGTTTTTTCTTCCGTCCTGTTGGGCCACTCTGCGCGAGCGTTGGCGACTCACCGGTGAAATTTATCGAAAACTTTCAGGCTCAGGCCCTTTTCAACACTACCCTTTGAGATCACATCAAGCAGTAATCAAACACAATGGGTATGTGGGAAACGACGACGTGTGCGGTGTGTGAATGCCATTAGTGGGATATGTGGTAGTCTCGAGCGTGGATATTATCGATAGGGATGGTGCTTGTTCTATACGTCTTGCTGGGAAGGAAGAAAGCGATGAAGTATGTGGGAAGAAGGGGTGGTTTAAGAGAGGAAGTAGACATGTAACAAGTGTGTTCAGAGAACAAGGACGGAAATATCACCTATATGACGTACACATCACGAACTGCTCCTAGAGGAATCAACAGTGAATATCAACAGGCACCACCATATCTCTATAATGGCTCACTCCCAAAGCACACGCACAAACAAATCCGAGACTTTTGTACTAACAGCTGTATCTCTGACAAATAGTTAACGTTCCAAAGACCAGAAGAACCTACTGTAAGGGTAAGGAGTGCAGAAAGCACACTCAACACAAGGTTACCCAGTACAAGGCTGGTAAGGCTTCCCTCTTTGCCCAGGGTAAGCGTCGTTATGACCGTAAGCAATCCGGTTACGGTGGTCAAACCAAGCCAGTTTTCCACAAAAAGGCTAAAACCACCAAGAAGGTTGTTTTGCGTTTGGAGTGTGTTGTCTGCAAGACCAAGGCCCAATTGGCTTTGAAGCGTTGTAAGCACTTCGAGTTGGGTGGTGACAAGAAGCAAAAGGGTCAAGCTTTGCAATTCTAAGCTTAAGACAATTGTTGAAAGTTTTATTATTATCACTACACTGTGTTTTTGATGTCATCTAATGTAAAAGCGTTTATATTACCACTTGGCTCGGTATCCTGTAGAAGAATACGGCTTGTAGCGTAGCGTTCTCACAGGACGATCACAGCAACATAGACCAAACAATGTCACGCACGGGGATCGAACGCGGAACCAAACCTCTCCCTCCTCCCCCTTTCACCGCGGTTATTTTGTTATGGGCACACACAGGGGAAGGAAAAAAAAGCACACACACACAAAAGCGAGCTCCTTCAGCTCGCAAACAGCACTAAATAAACAAACCTACAACGGTGGTTCTCTGCTTTAATTGGTGGTTTCGAGTTGATCCAAAGCACATTTCAAGAGGTTCAGATCCTAAGGAACATTGTCAGTGACTTGTTGAGGTTGATTCGAGCGGAAAGTCGCGGTTTTGCTAAGGAGCTTTTCATTTTCTCACGATGTTCAACAGCTCAGATCAGTACTATCAGTATCAACAACAAGGCGAGGGACAGCCACAGGGGTTTGTACAGCCCACGGCCCAGTTCAGCGCGCAATACATGAAACAGCAGGGGTCCCACCAGTCGCTTCAAGAACAATTGTACCAGCAGCAGCAGCAAGAGCTGTACCATCAGCAGCAGCAGCAGCAGCAACAACATCAACATCAACATCAGGATGTTGAACGTACACAGTTTCTCAGTATGCAGAATAAGATGCCGCCGCCTTCGAACCCTATGAATATGCCTGCTACTCCCCCTTCACAGGGCTACAACAACGTGTATTCCACGTCCCCTGGCCAGATGAGTCCCTCACAGCGCTCCCTGCATCAAGGCGTTGCTCTTCAACAACAACAACAGCAGCAGCAGTCTCAGAGCCCACAGTTTTACCAGCCACAGGTTCCAGCGTCCCCTACACGGTCCATCCGCTCGAACCATTTGACCCCCGTGCTGTCAAACACCTCCAGTCTCGCATCAGCGTCTCGCACGCTCCAACAACAACAACAGTTTGGCTCCAGCAACTTTGACTCTAACGTGAAACCAACGTTCAACGTCAACACTTCCCCTTCAAGGCCTTCAAACTATGTATATTTTGAACGTCATCCTGAGATTTTCAAGAAGCAGACACAGGATAAAGCAGCTGCAGTGAAGTTACGTTTGGAGAACTACTACCAGATGAGTGTTTCTCATGCTGTTGAGCGTAACCAACGTCGTGTGGATTTGGAACACAGTTTAGCCACTGAAGACTGCTCTGAGGAGCGTAAGAATCGTCAGCTTCAGAGCCTTGGTCGTAAGGAATCGCAATTCCTGAGACTTAGAAGAACAAGGCTCAGTTTGGACGATTTTGAAACTGTTAAGGTCATCGGTAAAGGAGCCTTTGGTGAGGTTCGTCTTGTTCAAAAGAAAGATACCGGTAAGATCTACGCTATGAAGACACTGCTGAAGAGTGAGATGTACAAGAAGGACCAGTTGGCCCACGTTAAGGCCGAGAGGGATGTTCTTGCAGGTAGTGATTCTCCCTGGGTTGTTTCCCTGTATTACTCTTTCCAAGATGCTCAGTATCTCTATCTGATTATGGAATTCTTACCGGGTGGTGATTTGATGACCATGCTTATCAGATGGCAAGTTTTTACTGAGGATATCACGAGGTTTTACATGGCTGAATGTGTCTTGGCGATTGAAGCCATTCATAAGCTAGGTTTTATCCATCGTGACATCAAACCAGATAACATCTTGATCGATATCCGTGGGCACATCAAACTCTCTGATTTTGGATTATCCACCGGATTCCACAAGACCCATGATTCAAACTATTACAAGAAGTTGCTCCAGCAACAGGATCAGGGCAAATTACCACAACCGCAGTCTTTGAACGAGCCAGGTTCTAGAAATACAATGATGGTTGATGCTATCCATATGACTTTATCCAACAGACAGCAGATCCAAACCTGGAGGAAGTCGCGTCGTTTAATGGCGTACTCAACCGTCGGTACGCCTGATTACATTGCTCCAGAGATCTTCATCCATCAAGGGTACGGTCAAGAGTGTGATTGGTGGTCCCTAGGTACCATCATGTTTGAATGTCTAGTTGGATGGCCACCGTTCTGCTCTGAAACCCCACAGGAGACTTATAGAAAGATTTTGAACTTCCAAGAAACTTTACAATTCCCAGATGATGTTCATCTTTCCCCAGAAGCTGAGAATCTGATTAGGTTGTTGTTAACCCATGCAGAGAACCGTTTAGGACGTCATGGTGGAGCTGCTGAGATTAAGGCACATCCATTCTTCCGTGGTGTTGATTGGAATACCATTCGAGAAGTGGATGCACCATTCATTCCAAAGCTGAAGAGTATAACGGACACTAGATTCTTCCCAACTGAGGAGTTGGAGAACGTTCCTGAGAATCCTGCACTGGCCAGAGCCGAACGTGAAAGACAAGCCCACGGAGGTGCAGCATCTAATGGTGATAGTAAGGAAGATTTACCATTCATCGGTTATACCTACTCCAGGTTTGACTATCTGACTAGAAAGAATGCTCTGTGATTGGAAATGCTGTTTCCCAAAGCTTTTTGATGTATTTATTGCTTGCATTGATTACATTGATGTGTTGCTAAGGGGTTAACGTGTGTATATGGTGTACTAAAAGGACAAATTGTGTATTTGTGTGTATGGAGAGACCCCTCTCCCCGTTGTTTTTATGTGTAGCGAGGGTATAAATCACTTGATGCTACCGAATCCGCACCACTGAAGATAGCAATAGCCGGAGACTGGATAACCCTGGTTACGTCGACCTCATCAACGTTCCAACGACTCTGCATCTATGTGACAACCATGCACGACTGCTTATCTGTGTGGCCTATCATGGCCCCATGGCGCCGTTACGAGCCCCGTCGTGTGATGATCCCATCGTGATCCTAATCGTGATCCCAATCATGATCTTAATCGAGAACCTGACCACGATTGCTCCGTGATCATGACACACTATCAGAACCCTTATCTCTCCGGTCTAGTAGTAGCTGACGTAGCAAGCGGAACGATAAGCTATAACAGGTATACAATATCCATCTGAGGAAGGCAACGACTAAACTACACTCGAACACCTCTGCGCGGCTCTCGTTGACCCTTTAGAGGCCTGTTACCCGTGATCTTCACGCCGGTCTGGCCTTGGACTCTGGCCCTCAGGCCTAATTCACAGATCCCGGATGACCTCACTGGTTCTTAACATCGCTAGCATGTGCTAACCGAAGCAACAACAGCTATTATCACTTCTCCGACGCCAAATCATCATCTGCCAACAGGGGTACTGTTATATTGTGCGATGTGACAACACTGACGGTGCTGATGATCGTATGCTCCGTGAACTGTCTGCGTATGCTCCGTGGACTGTCTGCGCATGCTACGATTGTGACAATCCTCTAACTGCTGTAAGCTATTAATCCCTGGATCGGGTCAGTGCACAGTGCACAGTGTACATACAGCACGTCCTGTAAACCGTGCCAATCCTCGCGTTGCTCATTCCTCTTCTCGGTTAATGGGCATGTGGTGGGAACAGTGCGGAAGGCCTCAACGGTCGGTTACAACGTCAACTTGTCATCCGTCTTGAACGGCTAAGTCGTGCTGATTTAGCTGATCCAGTCTCAACGAGCCACGCAGTACGTTCTAGTCCCCCATCTGGGCCGATACGGAAGGAAGAGAGCTCTGAAGAGGGGCTCTCCTCCGCTTCCACCAACCGTTGCGACTACGATGCAAGTAATTAAAGAGGAATCCACCTTCTAAACCCCGTCAAAGACCTAAATCCTCGACGGCATATGCGGCGTGCGCGGTACGTGGAGTCTGGGCTAATCTACGCTGTGATTTGGTGCTTTCCCTCCACGCCGTGATTTTGAGCTGTTTTCTGGTGCTTCTATCTCTCATGATTTTATAACACGCGTGTGCGATGAGGCTCACCATGGCCGAAATAGCGTGTTTAATTCTTCGAAATGGCATGCTTTTTGCCCATGAAGCGGTCCCCTGCCCCTGGAAGGCTTCCCATGGGCGTCGATCCCCCTCTGAGACTTTTCATCCATACGACATTGCTGTAGTATAACGCTGTATGGATCTCTACATGGGTTGCTGCCACCTCTACAACGGTGTAGAGCGGACGGTACACAACAGGCGGTCAGATCACGCACTTGGCCAGCACACACAGAATAGACGCGTATGAATGGCACTGTGTCGTGGTTGTGTAGCATCTGCTCTGTGTGGAACATCCGCTCTGTCAGCATCATCCGCTCTGTCAGCACCCTCTGCTCCGTGCAAACCCTCAACCGCACCGTTGATCCAAGCTCCCCCGTCGCGATGGCTCTCGAGAGGAGCAACCGGGATTCCCGTGCTACGTGGTTATTTCCTGCGCCAGGAGGACAGCCCGTACAAACAGCCCGTACAAACAGGCCATCCAGGCTCTTCGCTGTGCAGTGCTAGTGCTGGTGATCCGATCCACCATCACACGCTGAACCCGCAACCACCGCAACCGCCGAGCCTTCTGGGCGTGTGTGGGGCCGGTGAGGACACCGGGGGAGCCCACCTTGGCGGCCAAACTTCGCTCCCTTCAACCCCTTTTAGGCCTCTCCGTTTAGGACCTCCCCTCCCCAGCACACTCTGCCCCCTGCCCCCTAAAAGCTGTAAACAAACGCTCCCTACGCTCCCTACGCTTCCCACGCGGGTATTTCTCGGCTGAGTCCCGCTGAGCGCTTTTTGCTCCCTCTTGCTACGCGTGCTGCAACAGAGACCGTCGATTGCTGACGTTTCATGCACTGGGCCGTCATGCGCGCAATCCCACGGGGACGGAAACACAGATCAAACGTGATCATGTCACCGTTGGCGGCAAGTTGCGACCAAGTTGCGAGCAAGATGGCCATTTAAAAGGGGCCGGGAAGTACGCGCTTTCCACCTGTTCCCTGCGCGTGGGTTTGGCCTGCTCCGTGTGACTTTGTCATTTTCGCTTCCCATTGTGGCTTCTCCTTTTGGCTCCTTCCGTCTCGAAACCTGCTTCCTCCCGGCTGTAAATCTAAACGCCGCCATTTTCTCATTAGGGGGAATCTTATCCGATAAAGCACGAGACGATACGCACAGAGTCAACCTGGGCAGACAAAACACCGGTTGGCTAACGTGGGAAAAGGGGCATTTGCGAAGTTATTACCGGAACAGCCTCTTGTAGTGGTAACAACGAGGTTTGGATAGGTTTTTTCACGGACAAATTGGAAAGTTGACCTGTTGTTGCTCACTCTGTCTGTTCTGCACCGAGCGAAAGGATCAAGGATCAGGGATCAAGGATCAACACACACAGCAACACGCACTGCGAAGAGATGAAGGACGTTCTGGAGTACTTGCAACCGCGGCCGGAGAGACCACCGCTGTACAGAGAGGCCAACGCCTCTCAGAGGATCACGTTCCCAGTATACGAGCAGGAGGAGACCCACGTCCTGCCCGAGTATAAGCCTGCCATCACGGCAAGCACGTTGGTGTTGAGGAAGCTGGAGTTCCTCTCGCCGTATGACCCTTCGCCCTCGAGATCATGGCGTAACCTTGTCATGGAGCTGAACTCAACGCAGCTGAACTTCTACTCGATGGAGGAGGTGCCCATGCTGTCACGCGTGAAGAAGAGCAAGACGAAGAAGCACTATGAGTTCACCCCTGTGGAGCACGAGCTGTTGACGGAGGCGATCTCGAGATCGCCGTCAAAGTACCTCAGCGAGCGTACGCTCGTCAGATCGTACTCGCTCCAGCATGCGAAGTTTGGTATCCCCATAGATTACAAGAAGCGCACCTCCTGTCTGAGACTGAGGTGTGAAAGCGAGCAGTTCATGGTGCAGTTCATATCCATCGACGAGCTGATCCAGTGGGCAAACAAGCTGTCCATAGGCATCAACGTTTCGCTGGACCTGGACTGCCGTGAGATGCCAACCGACCGTGTTGTGCCTCGCAGACGGCGCTCAAGACGCCATAATAACAGACACAGGGCATTCTCCGATAGTGAGTTGATACGGCGTGAGCTTGCTGAACCTAGAACAGCTAGAAGGGCTAGTTTTGCAGGTGGTGAATCCACCATAAAGGGCAAAATCTCGAGAATGTTTGGGAAAAAGAAGAAGGCACAGGATCTGAGGGGTGCAAATATCGACGAGATTCGTGGGTTCTTGAACAGTCAAGAGACCAATACCGATGAACCCACACACTCCACCATGGAGGAGGAAGACGAAGAGGAGGATGAGGAAGAAATGGTTGCTGGATTACAGGAAGTTGAAGAAGAAGATGAGGAGGATGACGATGCACACGGTGATATCGATACAATACGCGAAATGCGTGATTCTGAGGATGATACCGACTCTCTGCAGGAGATGTTTGGGGCCTTCACTATCAACTCTACACCGCACACTGCTACAGATTCCGCATCTGCTTCGAGTTCCAGCTCATCACATTCCATGGATGAAAAATGGAGACCGGAGCCAAAGACGTATACACGCCGGAAATTCCTCAAGGATTCCATAAGGTGTATCAAGCTCTTACAGACAAAAGACTCGTGGGTTGGAAAGCCTTGTGTTGTGCCATCCAAGCCAAGAAGATTGCTTTCAAAGTCCTCCTCCCCATGTTTGGGGAATAGGCTCATGGTTGAATACATTGTCGGTGCCCATGGCTTTTGCCAAACTGCTTGATGTTGCGTATACCTGGGGAAAAAAGAAGCTGTACTATTTAACCGATGTTTAACTATACTTTAATATTCTTTGTAACCATACGTTCTTCTTTGAGAGTTGAGCCCGTTGTATTGTATGATGAAGAAGTTCCCCATACATTACGATGAGTATTCCGATATGTTCCGATATATTCCGAAATCCCCGGTGCTTTCCGATATTTGGTAGGGGCAACACTAGATCAACAAATTTTGCTGTAGCGGCTAACTGCAACCTTCTCCATACAAAACACAGCACGTAAACCACAGCGGCAAACACAGCGGCAAACTCACAACAGGCAAAACACACAATGAGAGTCACTCCAGATACCCTGCTGCGTCTTCAGAAGGACCCTCAGTCCATTAGAAACATCTGCATCGTTGCACACGTCGACCATGGGAAGACATCGCTCTCAGACTCGCTGCTGGCATCGAACGGTATCATCTCTCAGAGGTTGGCGGGTAAAGTACGATACCTGGACTCACGTCCAGATGAACAGTTGAGAGGAATTACGATGGAGAGCTCTGCGATCTCTCTGTACTTCCGTGTGCTTCACAAGAAAGGGGATGGTGAAGAGGGATACGACGCTAAGGAGCATCTCATCAACTTGATCGATTCTCCGGGCCATATTGATTTCTCCAGTGAGGTTAGTACTGCTTCGAGACTGTGCGATGGTGCGGTGGTGCTGGTTGATGTGGTGGAAGGTGTGTGTTCTCAGACGGTGACAGTGCTCAGACAGTGCTGGATCGATAAATTGAAGCCGATCTTGGTTCTAAACAAGATTGATAGACTGATCACGGAGTTGAGGTTAACCCCCTCTGAGGCTTGTCTACACCTGACGAAGGTTGTTGAACAAGTCAATTCTGTCATTGGAAGCTTCTTCTCCGGTGAAAGAATGGCCCAGGACCTTGCCTGGAGAGAACAGCTTGAAAAGGAAGGGCACAGTGGGAAGGAGTTCGTGGAGGAGGACGACAAAGACATCTATTTCGATCCTGCTCAGAACAACGTCATCTTCTCGAGTGCCATCGACGGGTGGGGCTTCAACATTAGCCAAATGGCAAGATTCTACGAGAACAAGTTAGGTATCAAGAGAGAGAACCTACAAAAGGTTCTCTGGGGTGACTTCTACCTGGATCCAAAGACTAAGAAGATCATTGGGCCGAAGGGATTGAAGGGACGGTCGTTGAAACCTCTCTTCCAGCAACTGGTGCTGGAGAACATTTGGAAGATTTACGAGAATATCGTTATTGAAAAGAACGCAGAGGTGCTTGAGAAGATCGTCAAGGCCTTAAACATCAAGGTGCTTCCTCGTGATTTGAGATCTAAGGATAACAAAGCATTGTTATCTCAAGTCATGGGCCAATGGCTTCCTGTGTCATCTGCGGTGCTATTGACTGTCACTGAGAAGCTACCTTCTCCATTAGAATCGCAACGGACCCGTATTCCAACTGTGCTGGAATCTGCACCACATCATGAGTTAATCGACCCAGGGTTACGGGAAGCCATGCTCTCTTGTGATAACAACGGCCCGGTGAGTGCTTATGTATCAAAGATCCTTTCAGTGCCAGAGGATGAGCTTCCTCGTAACTCAAGAGCCAAATTGAGTGAGGATGAACTGGCTGAACGTTCTAAACGTGCTAGAGAACTGGCAGCAAAGGCAGCAGAGCAGGCAAAGATTCTTGAAGGTGATCAAGAAGATCAAATTGTTGATGAATTTGCGCAAGTCAAGGTGTCGAACAACGACCCATATTCATTGTTTGAATATGAAGAAGAAGAGGAAGAGGAAGAAATTGAAGTTAAGAAGGAAGAACTCATAGGCTTCGCAAGGGTTTATAGTGGTACGCTTCGTATAGGACAAGAACTATCAGTTTTGGAACCAAAGTACGACCCTGCAAATCCAAAGGAACATATCCAAACTGCTACAATTACAGAACTCTACTTGTTGATGGGTAAAGAGCTTGTTCCCCTGGATGAAGTTCCATCTGGTAACATCGCTGGTATAGGTGGTCTTGCAGGTAAGATTTTGAAGAATGGTACTTTGATTGAACCTGGGATCATTGGAGTGAACCTTGCTGGTGTCTCTCTCTCTGTCCCACCAATCGTGAGAGTTGCCGTTGAGCCTGTCAATCCAACACAGATGGATAAGTTGGAACGTGGTTTGGAACTATTGAACCAGGCTGACCCTTGTGTCCAGACTTTCCTGGAGGATACCGGCGAACATATCTTAGCGACTGCTGGTGAGTTACACTTAGAACGGTGCTTGAAAGATTTGAAAGAAAGATTTGCTGGTATTGAGATTACTGCCTCGGAGCCAGTTATTCCATATAGAGAGACTTTTATCGAAACCCTCGATTTGAACCCTCCAAAGAACCCAGACTTGGGTAGAGGTGTTGCTGAGTTTGAATTGGGAAATGTGCATATCAAGATGAGGGCAGTTCCATTACCTCAACCGGTTATAGATTTCCTTCTTGAGAACCATGCAACTATTAAGAAACTTGTCGACAGTATCAACAAGCGTCGTTCTGAAGATGAAGAGGAGGAGGACGGTTTAAATGATCTTGAAGATGATGCAGTCGGATCCTCATCCATCACTGATGCCACCACGTTTAAAAAGAAGCTGCAAGCACTATTTGATGCTGATGAAAAGCACCGTGATATCTGGTCGGGTATCGTTGATCGTATCAGCGTTTTCGGTCCAAAACGTACCGGGCCAAACATCCTGTTTGATACCTCCAAAGAGTCCATTAGAAGAGTGTTCTCACAGTCTGATGAGACCAGGTTCAGGTTTGAGAACAGTATTGTTAACGGATTCCAACTAAGTACACAGAACGGGCCTCTCGCTCATGAGCCTGTGCAAGGCATGGCAATCATCATGGAGGATATCCGTGAAGTTGATGAAGCAGACCAGGAGGACTCCACACCTGTTCCAAATCTGCTCGGTAGACTCATCACAACCACTAGAGACAACATCCATCAGGCACTACTTGATTGGTCTCCTAGAATCATGCTTGCTATGTATACATGTGACATCCAAGCATCGGCAGAAGTGCTAGGAAAGGTTTATGCTGTTGTCCAACAGAAGCGTGGTCACATTGTCAGTGAAGAGATGAAAGAAGGAACACCTTTCTTCCAAATCATTGCCAAATTGCCAGTCGTTGAGGCATTCGGATTCTCTGAGGATATCCGTAAGAGAACATCTGGTGCTGCCCAACCACAGCTGGTGTTTTCCGGGTTTGAAAGCATTGATGAGGATCCTTTCTGGGTGCCAACCACTGAAGAAGAGATGGAAGCACTCGGTGAGTTTGCCGAACGTGAAAACATTGCCAGAAAGTACATGAACCAGATCAGAAAGAGAAAGGGCTTATTCGTTGACGAGAAAGTTGTTCAGAATGCTGAGAAACAGAGAACTCTTAAGCGTAACTAGAAAACAACAAGGTGATACTACTTGTTTCATTACTATATCATGGTTCTCGTAAAATTGTAGCTGAGTATCTCTATATAGTTGTCCATTGTTAATCTGCGAACCGTAGTTTCTTCTTTGGACGTTCCTGGTCCGTGTTGTCACCGTCAATTGTAGACGATTCATTGGAATTTCCAGCAGTGCTGGAGCTCTTGCTACTATGAACAGGGGTTTCATTATCAGATTCCGCAATTGATGAGCTCTCCTTCTTCTCCTCTTCGGAATCAGAATCGGAATCATCTTGATACGTTGGTAGAAGATTGTCCTCCTCCTCCTGTCTTTTAAGACGTTCCAACCTTTCAGCCTCTTCTTTGAGTCTCTTCTGCTCCTCGGCTTTCCTCAACTCCTGCAATTCTTGTTGTTTCTTCACTATTTCAGCTGACTTCTGTAGTTGAATCTTGGATCTCTGGTGGATCTTTTCGATATCCTTCGATACATTGGCTTCGATCTCTTGCATTATAGCTATATTCTCCTTCAAAGAGCCTTGGATCTGCTCTAATTCGGACAGATGTGTCTGTGTGAAGGACCCGTTGGCACTCAGCAGCAGCTCATGGTAGAGTCGCTGGAACTTTGAGCCAACCGTGGTGAGTGCCTTCAGCTTATCACCTTCAGAGCCGCTCTCGCCATCGCCTTTGGCAGCAGCTTCAGGCACGTCAATGCCCTTGACCTTCAGAGGCTGTGGGAATACCCGACGCTCATTCAACACCCTCACAATCTTCTGTAGTCTCTTCTGCGTAGACTCTGGCACTTTCCCATACGCATATGACAATGCGTTTGGAAGCACCGTGCTGAAGGCATCGATGAACTCAGTCTTCTTTCTTGCTCTGGACTGCTGCACAACGTCATTGGCAAGGTAAACAAGGGCAAGAATCTTGGAAGGAGGGCTCTCCATGAGACATTTCTCCCATCTCGACGCTATTTGATCGGCATTTCTGTAGTAGAACAGCACCCACTGGGAAGTGGAGACAATGGAATCCTGTGTCTCTGCAAGCGAGTCAAGCTTCTGCAACAGTTTCTCCTCTGAATATGACATGGTATCTGTGAGCTCTTCGTGATTGAATGCGCAAATAAGCAAGCCAAATGGGGAAGTGTTGACTCTGATTTCGATACATTTCACCACTGTGCGCGTGAGATAAATTTTGTATATAATACTGCTGCCCCTACCATATGCTTCATCACGTGTGTGACGTGTTATATTTCACGTGACCCTTTGCTTATGTAATTATCGTTACGAGCACTCCCCGTTGTCATGGCAGCAACAAGGAATAGCCATCTGTCCACTTCCCATACAAAGCAAAATGCGAGCACACCAGCACAACCTCTAAAAACCTCGCTTCCACCGCTTTCATCTCGTTTGGTTTATCGTCCTATCCATCGTCCGTGTGTGTTTCCCATCGGTTGTTGATATGATTAACTTGCTGAGACGAAACAGAAGTAGAAACAATACAGATAACGAGCCCAGTGGTGGGAGAATAGAAGGAGACAGCTCAACATCAGAGGGTGCCAGCAATGTCCACGGCGATGATACCGGTGTTTCAAGCGATGCACATGCTATACCAAGGACCCAGGCCACTGTGCACCGTGTTGATAGTGAAGAGACGCTGCTGTCCATGAGCCTCGGTGTCCGTGGCGTACGTCACGGTGGTGATAACTATACGGCTAACCCGATCTCATCAACTACTGATCTGACGAGGACGACTAGCGACTCATCGCTGAGTACTACAGCTTCTACGGCAGATACCGTTGTGGATCTTGTACTGGGACACGCGGTGTCTGATTTCAACCTGTTGAGGACATTGCCAGTGGTGTCGTTCATCTTCAAGAAGGGTCTCTTTGTATTTCCTTCTGAAGAGTCATTGGCTCTGTTCAAGACGAAGAACTGCGATACTGCACGGCTCAAGAAGCTAGGGCTGGCGATGCCAGTGCTACAGATGAATATCCCCATGATGGCTGCCTTCAAGAGAAACTACCCGACCATTGTGTTCAACAGGATTCTTCCTTCTACAAACGAATCTCAAGACGTTCAGAAGGTTCCCTTCTGTCAAGTCTTCACAAAGTTCCTCAGGAGAACGCACACAACCCGGTTCATCTTGCACATCACCCCCAATGGTGTTCAAGATGACCCGGAGAACTTCAGAGTGGTGATGTTTACATCTGCGTATGGCTCCTTTACTGATTGCAGGTTCAAGAAGACCAAGATGAGGTGGGTGGGAACGACGCCTGCAATTGCATCGCGTGGCTCCGGGTTCTTCAAACTTGTTGTCCTGAATGATAGCGTACCTTCGTTAATTGATGGAATAAGAGACGATGATGTGAATCCTCAACCGTCTATGGAATTCTTGAGATCAACAACAAGAATAGTGACATCCTCGGATATGCCTCCAGTGACTCGGTTCAGTGATAAGAGCTCTACAACACTGCCATGGAAGGGATTACTCCAACTCGGTGACGTGAAACTGGTTGAGGTCTTCAGCAGGTCTGATACTAATAGCTGCCTTGACGTTGCAGATTCATCGCTGGTTCTAACATGTATGGCATTGGTCTTAAGGGATCAAGAAGTAAGAAAGAACAAGGGAAACGGCCGGTACTCGGATGCTGCCGTCAATGGTGCTCTTTTTTATTAGCATCCACGGTGCCTTCTTGTCCCTGTGGTGTGCTTCTTCATTCGCTCCATACACACATTCAATTCTTCCATAATACGTTTAATCTTATAATTGCTCTTGGCCTACATTGAACTCTTTCGACGATAGACTATAAGGAATCGTGTATTTCCAGATCATATCAAAAGTAGAGCTCTCATGATCATACGACAAGCACCAGCTAAGGTCTCATCATTGAAATATGAAGATATGATATAAACTTGATCCACAAGATAATATTAAAAGAAGTAATAGAACAAGAAAGTCAGGAGGTAAAAAAATAATAGGTGCCAGTCGTCATAGTGCAATGATCTCTATCATGGCCCAGCTCAACAGCGTCAAAGAAGAAAGAGGTTGAGTTTTTAAATCAAATCGTAGCGTCGTTAATGGGGGGTGTTCCCAAAAGCTCAAATAGTGTCCTGTGTTTGCTTATGAATTTCAATTCAAAAGACTTCAGCAGATGATTACGCATCAATGGATACTGTGACGTAAACCATGGACGTAATCGTGGTTGTGCTTGAAGCACTGAGAGCCTCGGTCCCACTAACGTATTCAATATCAAACTCACCATCGTCGTAGTAGACCTCGCAGACACCAGCGTTGACCAAAGTTGTGTAAGCCGTATAGCTGAAAGAAGTTGTAGTTGGGCTGACAGTTGGTGTAGGTGCTGATGTGATGGTTGAAGACGAAGATGATGTCTTTGTTGTTGTTGATGATGGTGCAGCTGAGGTTGTGCTTGATGAGTTTGGAGAGGCTGTCTGTGTTGTGACTTCAACAGTACTTGCAGGACTTGCTGATGTTGATGATGACGTTGTTGGGATAACTGTCTCAGTTGGAGAAGCACTCTCAGTAGCCTGGCTAGTAGAAGAAGCTGTTGTATCTGTAGTGACAGGGTCCTGTGAAGTAACAGCCTCTTGTGTGGTTTCAATAACGGCAGTACTAATGACAGGGACACCATCAATTGTCGACGTATACGTTGAAGTGTATACGTAGGTGGTTGCTGGTCTGATGGTACTCACGATCTCGCGGACAATGTAAGTGGTTCCATCAATGACAGTCAAAGAAAGAGAGCTGAGATCTCCCTCAGATGGGACGGTGACGGTTCTGTCGGCCTCAATACCTGTTATTTGACTTGAAGAAGCGGTGGTAGCCACTGGAGTAGTTGTAGTCTCATCAGAAGTGGTAGTTGTCTGATCAGTAGTGGTAGTCTCCTCAGAAGTAGTGGTAGTTTCCTCGGAAGTAGTGGTAGTTTCCTCAGAAGTAGTGGTAGTTTCCTCGGAAGTAGTGGTAGTTTCCTCAGCAATGTTACTTGTAGTACTAGTGGTGGTCACTGGTGTACTACTGGTGGTCACTGAAGTACTTGTCGTCTCTGGGGTAGTAGCAGTATCACCGGTAACAGTGACCCAGACTGTTCTCTTTGGATGAACAGTCACAATCTCTGTTGAGGTATAAAGAACAGTAACAACTGCACCATTGGTTTCAACAACTTCGGTGCTTGTGACAATCTTCGTTTGCTGACTTGTAGTCCCGACAACACTAGTGGTGGTTGGCTCTGCCACCCCCACAGTATCAACTGAATTACCATCAGTAGCAACCAGCACAGAAGACGTGGCTTGCTGGTTTGAACCATCAACGTTTACAACATCATATGAGAAAGTTGAGGTAGCACCTTCATCTGGAACGGCCAGTGGCATAGGAATAGCTTGTGATAGTGTCAACAAAGCAAGAGAAGCAAGCGTCTTGACGAAAAGCATTGTTTGTTTCCGTATTCTTGTTATTCTTTGGATAATAAAGTCTGGATGTTAGTGTGGTCAAGATATATGAGGTATCAATATAAAGCGGCCGCAACAGGTGGAAATAGAAAGCGAGAGAAGAGTAGTTGGTTGTGTAAAGAGCACGTTAAAGAGAGTGAATAATAGTTGGTGAAAATGAAAGACTATAGTTGGTGGGAAGAAATGTGCCTCTTTGAAACGTCTGTTTCCGTCGAAAGTAGATCGTGTGTGTTCTGAAGTCGAAGTATATCAAGTTTTAGGTTAAATTTTTAAGACAAACTGTTGAAGCGAAGGGAAGGGATTGCAGGATGTCTCAAAGCTTATATATTTCACCGTCCTGGAGCACTATGAGATTACATCTTGAAGATAAGCCCCTCAAGGCTATATCATCTGTTCTTCCCGCATGAAATGTGGCTGGTAAGTAAACAACCCGCTAGACTAAACATTCTCGGTAGCTTTAAGAAACGGTGTAATACCCTGCGACTCTGTCTCATCGATCACCACCTGTGAATCCTTTGTATGGGGCTTTTACGTACTGAAGCCACTGAAGAACATAAATCAAAACAACATGCAGTGTCCTGCGGTCTAATGCGTCTTTATGCAGATGGTGATTTCCCTTTCGGGAAATGTGGTGCGTCAGGCATTTGAGAAGCCGATGGAGTTTAACTAGAAAAAAAAAGAAGAGCCAACCACCAATGAAGCATTCATCTCTGTTTGAGGAATTTACTGAAGTTGTGGGTGAAGTGATGAAATAACTTGCTTGCTTTCGCCGATGGATGAAACTAGAAAGAATAATATCCATCGTACGGGTGCAATTCGTGCTAAAAAGCCCCAATTTTGTTGTTGCGTCACTGCCCTTTCTGTAATTAGCCAACCATCTTTTGGTGGATAATTCAGCAAGTGAATATGCTGTAGATTCTACGTGAAGCTTGCAAGAGTCGGAGCACAGCTTGATGTATTGAACAGAGGAAGAGTTCGTGATGTGCATTAGGTATTGGATCAACTTGTCTGTGCTCTCTCGAGCCGTTTGAGTGTTCTACACTTCCCCAGCATCCAAGGCATCTACGAAGATTTAGACTCATACGTGGCCCTGGAAAGTACATCTGGTTTCATTTGTTCCTTGATGATTTGTGAATGCCTGAGTAGGCTGTGATGAGTATTGAGGATCTTTCAGATGGGACTTTAAGAAGCCAGTGGCCCCAATGTTGAAGCTTTGTGCGTTGTGGCTGGCTTACAACTTAGCCCACGCCCGCGCCGCCAGCTGCAGGGCCAGAGAACCTGCGGCATAGGGTTCCCGACGCTTCATAAATATCAAGCGCACTCGAGTCTCAGAATGAACAACCTGGCTGCTATGCTACTATAATCGTGGTATTGGTAATGTAGAGGGGTTTATCTTTTCTAATAGATCACACTGTTGCGTTGTGTGGTGTGTCTCTATGTGTATGCCGTAGTGTCTCAAAGATTCGGCATCATCATGTTGGGCGATGATAGACTAAAACCTGTACAATCGAGTTTATTCTTTTCAACTTGGGTCACTTTGGTGTATACATCCATCATCCCTCAGTATAGGAGGTGAATAGTTATCACTTTGCCGTGTTACTGGTCTAATTGTCGGATATGGATACGATCCGTTATTTGATTGTTGTCCAGGTGCATCTTCCGCTGGTGAACTATAGATGTATGAGTTAAATATCAACGATACATGGCCAACTACGAGCTTCTGTTGGATCCTCTGAAGCTGAGTATCCAATACATTTCTTATCTAGGGTCTGTTGAGCAGAATTTAGTGTTTATCAACGGTACGTAAGACAATCAACATCGGGAAATATTAAGTCTGTTACGAAGTATTAGGGTCATACCACATATTACCTGTAACTACGATGCTCTGGCATTGAGTTACATCTTCCATATCGGTTGTTATCAGCATAACTACCCTACATGCCGTTCTTGAGAGGCATTTCATCATCCAACTTAGGCGTGCCAATGGCACACCATAAACCCAATAGCAAAGCATGTATACATATTTATTACTTCAGAACTCCTCTATTAGCACATAGATAGAATTACTAGCGAATAGAACTGTTTTTCGTATATATTATACCAAAGTATCGGTATATTAAAATTTCTAACATAAAACATTATTCTATTTTCAAATGACGATATTTATCATTAATATCTGCTTATAATACTTTCAACTATACAAATTGTGAAATATACCCAACTAAAAAGGGCTGAAAACTAAAATAACATAAATCAGCACTCCATTCACATCACAACCCTTGTTTATGACTCCATTCAAGACCCAACACCACCTCAATCGCTGCCTTTATATAGCTAAACAGGGCCCGAATCACAAACCACCCAATAATCTCAGTGGTGTCCGGGTGTACAAGGTGTACGGATGTTTATTGCTTCCAGAAACAGTTCGCGGTTTTTGTGAGGCGGCACCACCACATTGTGAGAACCACCCTCAGCTCAAAGGTATAAAGTAAACATTGGTTGCTTCTATACAAACCACAGGCCTTGGATAGCACTTCAGATCGGTATCGTTGTTAGAATTGGAATAAGGTGAAGCTGTGCTGATAGTCTGAGTGAGATGGATCCGTTATATTCAAGTGATACCTCTGGGAATGGGCCTGAGATCGATTTGGATCGAGCCATGATGCCAGAGTTGACATCATCCACATCATTGACGAACGTTGAGACGTCAAATTCGAACATAGAGGTCATCCATTCGGCCTTGTACGACCCAGAAGTACCCACGAGCTTCCAGTATCCGCCAGTCTCGGAGATCACTGCGCAGGAGTCTGGCGGCCAGCGCCAGTTAGAAGAGCCTTTCAAAATGTCAACAAACAGTGTTCAAACCATGTCTTTCCAAAGCATTTCAGTGGATCCTGATGAACCCTTGCCACAAGGTTATGCACTGAATAGCGTGGAACAGGCTCATGCTGAGGGTGGCACGAGTGTCGTGGGAGATTTCCAACAGCAGCAGCAGCAACAACAACAACAACAACAACAACAACAACAACAGCAGCAGCAGCAGCATGAGATCCTTCAAAGAAGAAGGCTGACCTCAAATAAGCTCAGTCTAGATGAGATGAGCTCATCGAGGAGAGTGCTGGCGACAGATTCAAAGACTTCAACTGAGTATACACTCCATATCCTCTTCACACAGTTTGTGAGACATGCTGAACGGAAGTTGAATATGTGCTTGACCTATCCTCTTGATGCTGAACCTCCTATCGTTGATTTGTTGGGTGAAGGTGTAGATCAGGATTTCGACAAAATTATTGCGTCTCTGGGTTACATCTCCAGGAATAACCCCAAACCAGTGATTGATTCGGTGATGTTTTGGAGAAAGTCCAAGTCTGAAGTGGCATCAATGGCTGCTGAAGCTGCGGAAAAGGCGATTCAGATATTGTCAGATCACAAAGAAGCTGCTAGTTACAGAAAGCACTCTCACAGTGCAAGCACAGCGAGCAGATTCTCACACAGAAGGAACACTTCGTCGAAAACAGCAATGCATCCTGATTCAAAATCTGCTTATCTGGAATCTCAAGCTCAAACGGCACGTGAAACAGCTGTGCAAGGTGATAGAAAATCGCTTATAAGTATCTACATCCTTTGCCGGGTACTCATAGAAATTGTTAAACAGGTAAATTTTGACACAATCGGTGATGATCTTGGTGATAAGTTGGAAGAGATTGTATTCTCTCAGCTGAGAAGTACAGATCCAATATTGATTTCATCGAGTATCATCAGATCGGCAAATTGGAACCTTTTTGCAGAACTTCTTGGTTGCATGTCTGAGAAGAGATTCTTGAGTGTTAGCGATAGATTCATTGCAGATTTGGAAAAAGTCCCACCGGTAGCTCCAAAGGAGATGGAGCCTTCTATTCATCTCTTGATCCATGGAATGAGATACCTCAAGTTGAAGAATTATCCTCTTGAATATTTCGAGGAGAGCGCAGATTTCCTCCAGTCTATAGCAAAGTTCTTTACCAGATCAAAGAGTCATTCAATAAGGGTTGCCTATGCACAGGTCTTATCCAAGATCTTGTTGCCTGTTGCTGAATCTGTGACTGCGGAGGTGAATCATCCAACATGGTCCGAAGCGATGCTCACAATTTATAAAGCCTGTGGAAGTATTGATGTGAATGATAAAAATTGGATGACAAATCTGACGTTAGCAACTTCTGTTCTGTGTGTCTCTCCATCTGAATTATTCCTAAATAATTGGTATGGAATAGTTGAAAGTTGTATCAAGCAACTTAAGGGGAAGGGTGTTACTTTAGATGAGAAAGTGACTTTGTCAACTTGTATTGCAAGATTACTGTGGGTTTACATTTTTAGATGCACGGAGACTTTGAATAATACGACCAGAAAGATTGAAGCCATTATGAAGTCTATGTTCTTGGGTAAAGGAAGGCAAACATGGATGGTTACAGATGCCACTCTTATTATGGTCCTCGTCCAGATTTTCAGATCTATTGGATATGCCTCTCTGAATCCAACTGTCGAGAATTTCATTATTCCAATGATCAAGTCAGCTTTCAACGGTCATAACTTGGAGAATGTTCAGCATGAAAAGGTCATATTAGCGGTCAAGTCTTACATTGCTATTCTTGGGGATGAGGAAAGACCTCTTTTCCCGGAGAATCCAGAGTTGATGGAGAAGCCAGATATCAATTTGAACGTCAAGACTAGTAACCATGAAGAGATATCGAGGTATGCGGAAATATTCCTGTTCCAACTTGATTCGGCAGTTGGCTATGATGAAAAGCGTACACAGAACTCACCTTCTAATTCCTTTTATTATAGTGCAAAGTCACCGTTTAGCAGCTTCCGCTTCGGTAACGATTTTTCTCTGCAGACCACTAAGAACTTGAACCTTCAAACTCTAGCTGTGGTCATTGAATCGTACCCATGGTTGATCCATGGAGCTCCAAACAAAACGGTGGAACTATTGTGCAGAAACTCATGCCATGATGATTATCGTGTTGCTACTGCTTCGGCGACTGCTTTGAAGACTTTGGCATCGAAGGATAAACTTCATGGGTTGATAAGTACTTTTGCTAAGTTTGCCTTCAAATTTTCAGACAGACCTAATCAGTCACGCGGATATGTCATATCAAAGGATTTACTGAGGTTGTATTTGGAAATGTTGGAGCATTGGTTGAACTCCTTCGGGAAGAAAGGCAAAGACAAAACAGAAAGTTTTGGCCCAGGTGCCAAGGTTACGGAGGAGATGCCCGTTAACGAGCTTGAATTGAAGAATACTATCACTGTTATTGAAGAAGTTGAAGGTCATGGATTGTTCTTCTTGTCATCGCATGATTTTGAAATTAGAAGGCTGGCCCTTTCGATCTTAAAGATCGTTGAAAGCTTTGATCAGGCTCTTTATGATAAGACTCAAGTCTCAAAGCCTAAGAAAAACCATATGCGTTCTAACTCAAAGTTTGCAGCAGATGTTGGAACAAGAGTTATCTTCATTTTACAGAGCGTGGACTTTTTCAAGATCATTTCTTCTCAAAGACAACATTTGAGTGTTGCAGAAAGATCAAGACTTTCAAAGCTAAGTCAGAGAACTAGACGGGATGTGTTGATCAAGCTTGCAGAATCTGATTATGGCGTTGATTCAGCTCTCTGGTTTAGAGTCTTCCCCAAATTGTTGAATACCATATTTGAGAAGTGTCCTATTACTATGGCATTGTGCCGTTCTATTGTCTGCACCCGATTGGTTCAGATGTATGAAGACATCTTCCAAATATCTGACTCCAGTAAGGCAACATTGTCGTCTGCTTCCTATCCGCCTGAAGCTCTAGTAGAACAATGGAAGCTATATTTGATTGTTGCGTGTGCATCATTAACGTCAACATCGGAGCAGAGAATTCACATTCCAGATGGACCGGCCAATGGAAAGAAAAAATCTCATCAGTTGCTTACAATTCAACAAGGCACTATCACTAGTGCCAGATCTGTGTTCCGATTGACGTTGAACTTGCTGAACAGTTCTAATCAATTTGTTAGAGATGCCATCATCACAGGATTGAGTTGTATGAATATTAACATTTTCCAGACTTTTATTGAGGCTGTGGAGCCGATATTCGCAGAATGGGAGAAAGACATTCCATCAAAAGACGTGTCCAAGAATAGCCGTCTACGTATTGAAGTCACACATGTATTGAACCTCATTTCTCATTTCCTGGACGAAGATGCCATTATAAAGGATGATTGGATTGTGGAGAGACTTATTTCCTTCTTGAGAATAATTCTTGCCTTCTTATCCAAGCCGGATGTCCAGTTCAGCTTCGAATTCCAAAAGCTTCGTCGTTATTTTTCTGGATTGTTGGAGAATTCCTACAATGGTATTAGAAAGAGGGATGATCACGAAACATTGTTTCCATTCGAAGTGAGACTCGCAAATTTTGCTTTCCTTGAGGAATGGTGTGGATACGGGAAGTCTTCTGTTGTTGCAAAGCAGAGATACCTTCACATGTCGAAATATTCATCAAATTCTCAAGAGCTCACTGCTTTGAATTCAGCTATTGAGTTTGAGAAACAGATCTTGACACTCTCAGCACTAAATGCGATGGTCTCCCTTCTGAAAGGAAAAATTGAGGAAGTGAGGGATCAGACAGTTCTAAAGTTTGATTTACATGGCTTATTATCATGGGTTGATATCCTGCTTGATTCTTCTAATGACAGAAACTTAGCAATTGCTAAGAAAGCACTCAACAACATGTTTGCTAACAATGCGACAAATGTGGTTCTTTTGAACGAGGTCTATAAGAGGTGTATTCTCGAACACAAAATGGCTGTCATTGAGAATTATTATGTTGCTCTTGCGGATGCTTTGGTTCAATGTGAAGAGCTTCCATTGAAAAAGCATCAAGTGTTGTTGCTTATACTTTACGGTATTGGTTTCAGCGATCACGAAATCCGATGTGCGGCCCTGAGACTGATGGTGAGTGCAGAGAAGAGACTTTTTGATGCCGAATTTGTATCAACTTTCTCTGAAAGGGTTAGAAACAGGAACAAGACTATTTACAAAAGGGCCTTACTGGACATTTCAACGTACTTGTCATCCACATACCCAGAAATGAATATCAACCTTATATCGGAGCTCACCAAGTATTTCAAAGTCATCAACTTTGAATCCAGAAGAGATCTCTTAACAATTCTTTTACCATGGCTGCAGACAGTGGAGCTTCATGTGGGAGAAGACCTTAGTGTCGATACTAAATCATTCATGGTTTTGAATAATCTTCTTGATATTACAATCACCTTCTCTGAATCTATCCCAAATGAAATAGAGGCACTATGGATATCCCTTGGAAATGGTGGAAACTTCAACAATTCGACGGCTATACTGAAATTCTGTATCAACACGAG
Source organism: Williopsis jadinii (assembly GCF_001661405.1). Classification (NCBI taxonomy): domain Eukaryota; kingdom Fungi; phylum Ascomycota; class Saccharomycetes; order Phaffomycetales; family Wickerhamomycetaceae; genus Williopsis; species Williopsis jadinii. Next base: position 120,030 of record NW_017963663.1, read on the forward strand.
TTTATCCAAAAGAAATCCATTGTTTGTGGAGTTTGCTAGCAAGGTTCTGGTCTATCTAGCTCCTTCGTTCCCCGTTCTTGTGGACCATCTTATATCGTACATTGATCATAAGTATATGGTGCCACCGCAACCTAGCAGCCCTCAAGCAACGGTGGACAGTACAGAACTGCCGTATGTCGCAGATATTTGGAGAACATTACACTACACAGGTAAGGATTCGGTATTTTCTCTAGGTCAATTGGCGTTAATCTTTCTTTCAGATCTATTGCTTGTTCCTAAAGAATCAACCACTGCTAAAATCCCGCTTCTTCTACATGCATCATTTGTTTTACTAGATCATTATTTGCCAATTGTGCAGGAGTCTGCTAATAAGACCATTATCAATATTTTGGGCAATGTTCCATCGCATCCGAAGGTTGAAGAAACAAAGGAGATGATTAGAAATAATCAAAAATATCTGTGGACATATGATGATTTGAACAGTGACAAAAATGGTGCTAGATCACCTAAGGATATGGACTTACTTATTCGAAATATTCTTGAAATTTTCAGCACTACGCTTCCATCTATGCAAAAAGATTGGGGAATGGTGGCGTTACTGTGGGCTACAAACTGTGCTGTAAGACACATAGCGTGTCGTTCATTCCAAGTTTTCCGTTCTCTCTTATCATTCTTAGACCAGTCTATGTTGAAGGATATGCTCCAAAGACTGTCAAATACTATTTCTGATAGTACACATGAGATTCAAGGATTTGCAATGCAAATTTTGATGACGTTGAATGCGATCACTTCTGAACTGGATGCTGAAAAATTGATAGACTTCCCTCAACTATTCTGGGCCACTGCTGCCTCCCTCCACACGGTGAACGAGAACGAGTATGTTGAACTTCTCTCAGTTCTCAACAAATTCTTGTCCAAAATTGATCTTGACTCTGAGGATACTGTGCAGTGTTTGGTTTCTACGTTCCCATCGAACTGGGAAGGCAAATTTGAAGGGCTTCAACAGATTGTCATGATTGGATTAAGATCATCAGTTGCATGGGATGCTTCTCTTCAACTCCTTTCGAAATTAAACAAACTGAAGGATAGTGACATCATTGCTGATGATTCGAGACTACTCTTTGCCCTGCTGACAAATACACCAAGGTATTTACATTCTTTTGATGACGGCGCAATGTCGAGTGAGATTTTGGAATCATCTGAAGTGTTGGAGTTGATGGCTACCAATAAAGGCGAGACGAACCTTGCACGTATTATCAATTCCTTTGGGAAGCATAAATTTAGAACTAAAGATGAGTTCTTAAGACAAGTTGTTAAGTTTATCTCTGATAGATACCTCATGGATTACAGTGGTCAGATTGTGATTTTCCTGCTTGGGTTGCTATCCAACAAGATGGACTGGGTGAAGAAGGAAACTATGAGAACTCTGAAGTTGTTGTTCCCGAAGGTTGACTTGACTGCACCACATTTCCAAGGTTGTGGTGCAGATTTGATATCTCCACTCCTAAGATTGCTTCTGACACCATATGCTGAACAGGCTCTTGAGGTGTTGGATGAGACAACATCCATTTCTGGATCAAAATTGGATAAGGATATCTTGAGAATGAGTTTGGGTAATAAGGCCATTCGCAAGGACTATGAAAAGACTGCAACTTTGTTCGGTATTCCAGAAGAAAGCGGTTGGTCGATACCAATGCCAGCCGTAACTGCTGCAACCACTAGAAATAACGTACATGCTGTTCTGTCTACTTGTATTGCACCAGTTGAGACAGAGACCTCAACAGATGAGCACGAGCAGATCAAATTCCATATGGATGATTATTATTCGAGTGCGACTCAAGGTGAAAAATCAGTTGCAGAGGAGAATGACGATTCCTTAAGTCATATGTGGGCTGAGTTGGATAATCTGGATTCTTTCTTTACAAAGGATGCAGAGTCTTCCTCACAATTTTCAGGCACTACTGATAACACTGGTGGTAACCATTTCCGGTCAATATCTGTTGATACTAGAGATAGTAACAACGATCAGTTGACTCCTTATGAATCCGCACCTCAGATATATGACAAGAAAGTGTCTCTGATCTTGAACCGAAGCCTGGCGAGAACCAAATCCAATACTTCTTTCAAGATCTCGTTGGCCGATTCCTTCACCAATTTCGACAACCGTCATCTGAACTCCGTCAATACTCGTGTCTATCCACGCTCCAAGGTGACATCACCTATAGGTACCTCGTCTAGAGCAACCTCCCCAAGTACCCCGTTAACGGACCAGGATTTGTTCAGATTCGAAGGAATATTGGGTAAAGAGCGTTCGAAATCGCCAGCTGCAACAGTGCCATTGGCCTCATCGTCATCCTCAGCGTCCTCCCCTGCACAGCGTGATCCTCTCCAACCTAAGCCGAGAAAGAAGACTGGTCGTTTTACACCGCAATCTGAGTATCTGCCACACCTGTCACACTGGTCGTACTCTTCTCCAATGTCGCCTAGCCATGGACGCCAGAGCTTGAAGGAAAAATCCTCAACGTTCAGTCTGAACAGAGATAAGAAGATGTTCCATCCAGGTCCATGAATACTCTACAGCGATCGAATATATATATATGATAATTGTCGTGGGAGGAATTCTTAAGCTATATACATGTTTACAAAGGCTTTAGCCTGAAGTTGGCAGGGCATTGACCATCTTACCAGAGTCATCGTAGGAGAACTTTCTATCCTTCTTGTTATCACGGAGCGTAGCACCGTATCTGAAGCCAACCTGTCCAACCTTAGCCTTGTGGAACTTGAAAACGTATCTATCCTTTGGTGCTGATTCCGCAACAAACACCTGCTTATCCTTCTTGTTGCTGACAGTGGCATGATGACCGGTTTCAGCCAATCTCTGCAACGTTTCCGATGCTGGCTCCAAGTCAAACACCTTTGCAGCATCAATTGGTCCAAAAGGTTCAGACTCTGCAATTGTGAGGAATCTCGATTGCAAAGTCTTCACAGGGACAGGAATCTCAGACAGGTTATCCGAATGTCTTGGTCTCTCGAACAACGGGAACATCTTGTACATCGTAGATGACATCGTCTTGATCTCTGGCGTTATTCTGTTCTGCTTCTGCCATTTCTTTTCAATCTCTTTCAGCCTAACAACGGCCTCCAATCTTGGGATCTTTATACCAAAGTTCACGGCAACCTCCTGGATTGGCACCTTTTGCACACACACCTTTGTGTAGATCTCCTCCTTGTCCTCGTTGGTCAGTGCCAGGTTGGTCTGGCAGAACGGGTTCGAAGGGAAGGGCATCAGCTTTCTCTCCGGTCTAACAAAGGCGGTGGACTCCAGCACATTTCCCTTGATGTCCAGTGGCTTACCACTCTGCAAGTCCACCAGGGCCTGTCCATTTTCCAAATCCGGCGTGATATAGTTCGGCTGGTGGTTCTTTGGTGCACTGAAGTACTTGTTACTGGCGTATTCGCCCTTGAAGTTCTTCTTGCCCAGGAACTGCTCCATTTGGAATCTGAGGTTTGTCTTGTGGTCCTTCTTCTCGGTTCTTCCCCTGCTCTTTGTTGGGTAGAAAGGGTACGCGATTCTTCTTCTCGAGAAGTTACGCACCGGCACGTACACTGGGGACGCTGGCCCGGCTCTGGAGCAACTTGCAAGCATTTTCTTCGCCTCTTCGCCTGGTTTCACCGCTCTTGAGCCTCGTTTCCTCACCAGAGCTTCGTCGATGTTGAAGGAAAAACCTCCGACGCACACGCACACACAAAATTTTTCGGTACACGCACGCTGGAGGGCTGGGAAAACCGAGGGCACACGTCACGTGTGCGTTTGCACCAATTCCGGGGGACAACATCGTGCTGCTGAGCTGCAAATTGGACGTGCCGTCTACATACGCACACCACTACACATTCGACACTATCCTAACACCACCACTCACCCAATTGACCCCGTTGAGACACACGTCAGATATGACCATCTGCGGTGCTCCCATTGGCCAACGAACACCCGCGAATATTACCGCATGAGGTAATACTCCGGAATGCGGCCCTGTTCCGGCGTAGACTGCATACGGAAGGAAAAAAATTTCGTACTGCGCCAGAGTCATAGCGAAATTTTCCAACGATGAGCTTTAAACACTTTTAGCAGACGAGGAGGATTCCAGACAAACGTACCGAGATGATTGCGAGAGCTGCTGCTGCCAGAAGGTGAGTTGGTTGTGTTTCCGGTGTTGGCCATTGGCGTGTTGACTAACGTTGTGCAGAGCATTCCACTCTTCCACTAGAAACAATGAGAAAGTGCTGAATAAGTACTCAAAGATCATCACGCAACCAAAGGACCAAGGAGCTTCGCAAGCGATGCTCTATGCGACCGGGTTCAAGAAGGACGACTTCAACAAAGGGCAAGTCGGTGTCGGGTCCGTGTGGTGGTCCGGTAACCCGTGTAACATGCACTTGCTCGAGTTGAACTTTAGATGTTCACAGTCTGTCAACGAGGCTGGGCTGAAGGCGATGCAGTTCAACTCCATTGGTGTCTCTGATGGTATCTCCATGGGTACCGATGGTATGCGTTACTCCCTGCAGTCCCGTGAGATCATTGCGGACTCTTTTGAAACAATCATGTTGGCTCAGCACTACGATGCTAACATCTCCATCCCATCCTGTGACAAGAACATGCCTGGTGTCTTGATGGCCATGGGCAGACACAACAGACCTTCCATCATGGTGTACGGTGGTTCTATCTTGCCAGGGTTCGCCAAGTGTGGTACCAGTGAGCCACAGAAGATCGATTTGGTGTCTGCGTTCCAATCATACGGTCAATACATCTCAAACCAGATCACCGAGGAAGTTAGAGAAGAGATTGTGTCGCACGCTTGTCCAGGTCCAGGTTCATGTGGTGGTATGTACACTGCCAACACCATGGCCTCTGCAGCCGAGGTGTTGGGTATGACTATGCCAAACTCTTCGTCTGCAGTTGCAGTTTCAAAGGAGAAGCTTGAAGAATGTGCCAACATTGGTGAGGCAATCAAGAACTTGATTGCCTTGGACTTGAAACCAAGAGATATCATGACAAAGGAAGCATTCAAGAACGCAATCACCTACGTCATCGCCACTGGTGGTTCTACAAACGCCTGTCTCCATTTGATTGCCGTTGCTCACAGTGCCGGTGTCGAGCTTACATTGGACGAGTTCCAGGCCATTTCTGACAAGACTCCGTTCCTCGCTGACTTCAAGCCATCTGGTAAGTACGTCATGGCAGAGTTGGCTCAATATGGTGGTACACAGGCCGTGATGAAGTACTTGCTCAGTGAAGGAATGCTCAACGGTGACTGTTTGACCGTCACTGGTAAGACCATGGCTGAGAACCTGGAGAAGTCCGAAGGCTTGCCAGAAGGCCAGCCAATCATCAGACCTGTTTCCAACCCATTGAAGCCAAGAGGCCATTTGCAAGTGCTATATGGTTCCTTGGCACCAGGTGGTTCCGTTGGTAAGATCACCGGTAAGGAGGGTACCTATTTCAAGGGTTCTGCTAGAGTGTTTGAAGATGAGGCCTCTTTCATCCATGCCTTGGAGAGAGGTGAGATCAAGAAGGGTGAAAAGACCGTCTGTATCATCAGATACGAAGGTCCAAAGGGTGGTCCAGGTATGCCTGAGATGTTGAAGCCATCCTCTGCATTGATGGGATACGGTTTGGGTCAGGACGTTGCCCTTCTGACTGACGGTAGATTCTCCGGTGGCTCTCACGGGTTCCTCATTGGCCACGTTGTTCCAGAAGCTGCCGAGGGTGGTCCAATTGGTTTGGTTAAGGACGGTGACATCATCGTCATCGACTCTGACAACAACAAGATCGACCTGCTTGTGAGCGATGAAGAGCTCGCTGAGAGAAGAAAGTCATGGGTCGCTCCTCCACCAAGATACACCAGAGGTACCCTCTCGAAGTACGCAAAGCTGGTCTCCGACGCCTCCAAGGGCTGTGTCCTGGATGCTGATGCTTGAAGAGCATCCGTCCACGAACTGGAACTCAGCAGCATGACACTTACGAACACATACGATTGGAGAGGAGCACTATACATAATCATTATCCGAATTGAACGGACAGAGTAAGAGACAACATAGCTTATTTATTACATACACCCGCTGACTGTATATTGAAGGTACGTCACTGGCATATAATCACATCGAGTCTTCTTTGGTAAGCAAGCAGCACTAGGAGAGGCCTTTGTAGGGCAGTCGTTGATGGTAGTTTATTACTCTGTGTCCCGTACCAGCTCATCGGCCATATATAAAACTTTTCTCTCGAGGCGAATTTAGGCAGTTGATCCCCATCCCGTGAGACATAAGTGAATAAGGGCAAATGACGTCGACTGAGGCCATCTTCATCGGTGCGAATAGACAGACACACGTTGCGGACATCCACGTGGGCCGGAAGACCATTGCTTTCGGCGCAGGCTCCTCCATAGCTCTGTGGAATCCTCTGGACCATCACCACCGTGGAGTCCATGCCACGTTGAAAGGACATACTAAGGAGGTGACGTGTGTGAGATTCTTCAAAGACAGCGAGTACATGATCTCTGGAAGCGAAGATACGTCACTGAAGCTGTGGGTTTTTGACGACCACTCAATGTCTCTGGTGCAGAGCATTGATCATCATTCCGATAGCATCGTGTGTATGGGCCTGTACGGGACACTGGCCTGTGTCGGTGATGTTAACGGCCATATCTCGGTGGTGGGGCTTGTGGATGGCGAGATGAGGCTACTGCACGAGTTCCAGACCCCTGTGGGCATGCTGCCGTTGTCACTGGCGTTACAGGAGATCTCACGGAACCAGTACGTGCTTGCCATTGGTGGCTCGAAGTTCCAGATACACGTCTATGCGTTCACTCTCCAGGATGGAGCTGTGAAGACGTTTGAGCTCGTTGCTGCTCTGGAGGGACACGAGGACTGGGTCAAGGCCCTGACGTTCAAGAAGCAGGCAGATGGCGATTATCTGCTGGCATCTGGCTCACAAGATAGATACATCCGTCTGTGGAGATTGAGAACCAATGACCTGATCGATAGATCCGATGAGGATGAAACTAAGCTCACGCTGCTGAGCAATAAACAGTACAAATTCTCCATAGAGGACACCAGAGTTGCAATCAACTTTGAAGCTCTCATCATGGGACATGACGACTGGATATCCTCCTTACAATGGCATGAAACCGAGCTGAAACTACTGGCATCCAGTGCCGATACTGCAATGATGATCTGGGAGCCGGATACCAGCTCTGGTATCTGGATATGTGCTTCTAGACTAGGTGAAATAAGTTCTAAAGGTGCATCCACAGCAACTGGCTCCTCTGGTGGGTTCTGGGCCTCGATTTGGCTGGACGACGACCAGGGCAGACAGCACATCCTCACCAATGGAAGAACAGGAAGCTGGAGAAGCTGGACGTGTGACAATGGCGACGCTAACAATTGGAGCCAGAACGTGGCCATCACCGGTGCGACCAAGAAAGGCACCGACCTTTCTTGGTCCACTGACGGCGAGTACCTGCTGGCGACGTCGCTGGACCAAACCACTCGACTCTTTGCTCGGTGGTCACAGGATGCTGATGGGACCAAGCGTGATCGTATCACGTGGAGAGAGTTTGCCAGGCCGCAGATCCATGGCTACGACATGATCTGCGTTGCATCATTGTCCAATACAAGATTCATCTCTGGAGGCGACGAAAAGATCCTACGTTCATTTGACGAGCCAAAGGGCGTGGCCAACATACTTCACAAGTTCTGTGGGATTGATCTCACCAGTGAAGTGACTGCAGAGTCGGCGTCGCTGCCAGCGCTGGGGCTGTCCAACAAGGCCACCAGTGAGGATCAAGAACAGAACGCGAACGAGCGTGAAACCGCGGAGACTACAAACATATCCTACCAGATCCTCGATGATCTGAGATGGCCACCGCTGGAGGATCATCTGCAGAGACACACGCTCTGGCCGGAGATCGAGAAACTTTATGGCCATGGCTACGAGATAGTCAGCGTGGACACATCGCCTGATAGGAAGATGGTCGCCAGCTCGTGCAAGTCGAACTCTCAGCAGCACAGCGTGATCAGGCTGTTTGACTGTGAGAGCTGGAGCGAGATGAAGCCCAACCTGTCTCTCCACAACCTGACCGTCACCAGGGTGAAGTTCTCTCCAGACGGCCAGAGGCTACTGACGGTATCGAGAGACCGTCAGTTCGGTGTCTGGAAGAGAGATCCCTCCAGCAACGAGTTCACGCTGGAGTTCAGCAATGAGAAGGCCCACGCAAGAATCATCTGGGACTGTTCATGGTCACGTTGTGGCCACTACTTCTTCACAGCCTCCAGAGATAAGTCCGTGAAGGCATGGCTCATCAGGGACGAGGCCGGCGTCGAGCTGGTGGACACGGTCAAGTTCCCGGCCGCAGTGACGGCTCTGGACGTCACTGGCTACACGCTCAACGGCTCCAGCACCGAGCTCATCGTTGTAGGGCTCGAAACAGGCAGCCTGATCGTCTACACGTTCCGTTCCCACAAGCTGGAGCACGCCTACACCGTCGATGCCAGAGAGACGCCGGGGGACCGCATCTCCCGTGTCTGTTGGAGCACAGCACCCACAAACCACCGGGAGCCCTTGTTGTTCGCAGCAACATCACACGACAACTCCGTGAGGGTGTACTCCTTTCACGCTTCCCATGCTCTTTAACCAGGTGTTACACACCTTTACTTGTCCGATAAGTGTAGTGAGAGGTCGGCTGTGCTACCTCCACCGGCCGGCCGGCCGAGTAGCCTGGTGTAGGGAGGTCTCTGTGCGTGTGCGTACCGACGCTGCGCGTGCGTGTACCGAAGACGCTCGTGGCCTTACCGAAGATACAAGGCGAAATGTAAACAAAGGGGTGCGTGTGTGTGCTTTGTGGAAGACTTCAACATTGAAGAAGGCAGTGTGAGCTTGTTGTGCGGTTACACTGGACAGAGAGAGCTAGAGAGAGACAGCAACCGTGGAGCAATGTACTTGTCGATGAAGCTACGCCGGCTGAGGTTCCCCCTGGTGGTTCTGCTAACGCTACTGGGCCTGTTCTACTACAGGTTCCTCAACGAGGAGTACGAGCTCAACAACCATATGGCTGATGACGAGCTCCCTCCCATCACTGACACCCCTGCCCACGACGAGGTCGCTGCTCCCCAGAAGCTGGGCTTGTGGGAGGACATTGTGGAGAAGAACAAGTACTTCCCGTGGCTGGGCGTGGAGAAGGTTGAGACGAAGCAAGGAAGTGTGCTGCCTGACGAGTACTTCAACAACCAGAAGGCCGTGGACTTGAGGAAGCATAAGAAGAAGTACCGCTACCCTGTGGGCAAGGAGAACTACTTTAAGCTGCCGAGGGTGGCGAGGGATGCGTCCTATCCCAGCATTCAGGCCACAGAGTTCTCCGATGGCGGTGCTGCCATGCCCTCTAGGCTTGCTCGTGTTAAGGAGGCATTCATGAAGTCATGGAAGATATATAAGGACTATGGCTATGGCCATGATGAAGTCAGACCCATCTCGCACGAGGTGCTTGACCCATTCAACGGGTGGAGTGCGACGTTGATCGATTCCATCGATACGTTGCACCTGATGGGCGAGGATGAAGAGGTTAAAGAGGCCATCAAGTTCTTACAGAGGGTGAACTTCAAGCAATCGTACAGAAATGCCATTCCAATCTTCGAGAACGTTATACGAGTCCTTGGTGGCATGCTCACGGCCTACGACATCACCGAGGATAAGTCGGTTTTACAGAACTGTGAAGATTTGGCTCATTTACTCATGGAGGCATTTGACACCCCAAACAGAATGCCATTACTCCACTATGAATGGCAATCTGAACTTGCCAATAGACTGGCATCTACTTCATCTTCGATTGCGGAGCTGGGCTCTCTATCATTGGAATTCTCTAAACTGTCCCAATTGACTGGCGACAACGAGTATTATGACGCTATAACGAGAATCACGAACGCATTGGAGAAGTCAAAGGACAACTTCTTACTTCCTGGCCTATATTCAAACCACGTGGATATCTCTGGCTGTAAGAAACTCAATGAAGGAGAAAGCACGAAGGGCTCTCATCTGAACAAGGCAAAAGTTCTAAAGGTGATTTCCGACAAGTCTTATTCGTATTGTGAACTCGAAAAGGATTCAATCAGATCTGCTGAAGGCCTCTCACAGAAATACTCACTTGGTGGGCTAGGCGACTCTTTCTACGAGTACTTGCCAAAGATGTTCCATCTCTTGGGTGGTGATGCAAAGTATTCGCAAACATACAAGGAGATGTACTTGAGAGCAGCAGAACACATCAGAAAGTATATGTTGTACCGTCCAAAGATGGTGAACAACCCTGATGTTCTCTTTGTATCCTCTATTTCCGTCTTCCAACGCAGTATAGATACGATTATTGTATCTCCTGACGAGGACATGCAACATTTGACATGCTTTACAGGTGGAATGCTTGCGCTTGGATCACGTCTCTTCAACATCTCAGAGGACATGGGGCTTGCTGAGAAGGTCACACTTGGCTGTGTCAAACTGTATGAGGAGCTAGGAATCATGCCAGAGGTGGTTAAGGTGGATAGCATGTCAAATGACGAGGATTATTACGACGAAGATGAGAGAATCAACTTTCTCAAGAAGGCTACAGAGACACCAAGCCTCCAACTCAGCAGCAGTAGATATTCCCCCAAATTAACTCCTGCCGAGAATGAGAGATTGAGACAGAAGATCGAGGCTGCCGTTGGGTTGAATAAAGGTGGTGATGTTAAAGATGCTAAAAAGGGAAGCTCAAACCAGCAGTTGAGTAAAAGAGCGTTCATTGGTTCTGCTGAGCAGAGCACATCTTCAAACAAGAAAGTGGATGCAACTGATAGTGACGGTGATGCTGCCTATGTATCTCCTAGAATCGAGTTGGAACGTGCAAAAGACAAGGATGTTTTCCCAATTAAACAAATGGAAGATGGCTCATATAGATGGACAGGGGCAAGGGAGAACCAGCCTCTTTGGCTGAACGACGCAAGACCATTTTACAACATGAGACCAGAGGCAATTGAGTCTGTATGGTATATGTATAGAACCACTGGTGACTCCAGATGGAGAGATTATGGGTGGATGATGTGGCAAAACATCGAAAGACTTTGTCAAAGGGATGGTGTTTTCACAGAGGTTGACGATCTGTTCTCCGATGTCTCGAATACTCACAGGTTTAAAGATGCTGTCGAGTCGTTTTGGTTCAGTGAAACGTTGAAATACTTCTACTTATTGTTTGAAGAGTCATCAGTATGGAGTTTGGATGATTATGTGTTCAACACGGAGGCACATCCATTCAAACTACAAAAATGAAACATAGCTGTTCAACGATGGGGGTTCTTTCTTTTTAAGTATTTACGTTTTGTTTATTCAGTTTATCACACAAGTGTCGATTGTATCAGACTTGCCATGTTGGTAGGACCTTGAGGTTCTTGTAATCGTTTTGGTTTCCAGTCATACCTTCATGGAAAGCCCTGAAGTACCAGAATGTGAATACAACAGCACCGTAGCAAGTAGCATACGTTGTGTACTTGATGAGTGGGCGAGCTTTACCAACGGTAAGCTCCACCATGTATCCCAGGACGAATAAGGCAAAGAACAACGCTGGAACGTAATGGTGAACATAGGTGACTCTTCCCATAAGCACAAATGGCATGTAGTGGAATACCCAACTCAGGAAAGGATAGAATCCCTTGATGAGGTAGTCCCAGAACATCGCATAGTCCCAGTTAAGAGTCTGTCTTTGGAACTTGATGATGTAGTAAGCAGTGAGCAACACGAATGCAATCAGTGCCAAAGAAGAGCCCCATGTGTTGAAGATGTTGCCCATGAGGAAGTATCTAATATCAGCGTAACCCCAACCACACATTCTCAGACCAATGTACAGTGTTGGCCATTGCCACCAGCTGGAAGCCAAAGCATCGTATTTATCGCTATCTGGAACCAATGCGTTGTTGGAAGCAGCCATGGCAAAGTTGATGTGGATGAAGTCCGACAAGAAGTTCGACTTTGGAGGAACGTAGTACTCGTCACTCGCCATTTTGGCATTCATGTGGTCTTCCACGTTCCAGTGCGTAGACTGGTCGTATGAGGTCCAAGGGTATTTACAGACAACCTCACTCTGCTTGAACCCCCAGGCAGGATATGAGCTACCAGTGGTGGACAAGTAACAGCCCAAATCAGCGTGTCTCAGTCTAAAAGTGGTGGACAAAGGATGGATAAGTGACTTGTCCTCGTTGGCATAGGAGGTGTTTTCCGGGAAGCTCTGAGAGAAGATCTCCACGACCCAGTCGTCTCTGGTGTCACCAACCTTTTCGCTGCCATAACCTGACACCTCGTAGTGTTGCTTGGAAACATGGCCTGGGACCTTATGGGAGTGCAAGTTCACGTTGGTAGACCTGTGGACAAGTCTAACAGTATCACCGTTTTTGACGGGAATCAACTCTGTAACGTTGTTGAGAGATCTTCCATCACGACGAGCAAACTTGAAGAACCAGTTGTTGTTGCTGTCAGAGTGGCCGTACGCCGTGATTTGCTGTTGATGTGAGCCGTCTGGGTAGATCTGGACGTGCGAATGTAGCAGGTTTGGGCTTGAGCCTTGAGATCTAATGGTCACTTCAGAACCGAAAACGACATCTCTTGGTGACTGTTTGATCTTATTGCCCTCCAAGTTCGCTTGGAATAGAGACGATGTCGATGCATCACCAGTGCCTGACTTGTACAACAGTGCGAAATGGATCTTGAAGCAGATGAGGTACACAGCCATTGGAATGAAGATCAACGTCACGATACGCACAAGCCAGTGTCGTGCGTATTTCTCCCAAGAGAGTTCCTTGTCAAAGAGCTTCTCAGCAAGGTCCTGGACGACAAAGATGCCGACAACCACGGTGATGAAGAGGCCAACCCACTTCACAGAGCACACGCAGCCGATGGAGAGCCCGGAAAGAACCATCCACAGGTACCATTCAACGGTGAATTCTCTTTCACGCTTCTTCAGCTGCATCAACTTGACCAAGGTCAAGAACGTAGTTGCCGTGAAGAACAGCAGGATGGAATCCAGCAAGATGAACTTACCCAGCGTGACAAAGGACGATTCCAGTGTCGCCATAAGGGTGATCAGGTGGATGGTCAGCAGCTGATAGTCTGCAAATCTGGCAGCCCAATAAACAGCTGGAGTCACAGCAGCACTGAACAACGCGTTGAACACCCTCATTGTGTAGAAGTCCACATCCTCTGGGTATTTGGAGCCGGAGCCAAACTCAAACTCCGTGTTGTTGAAGCCTGCGATCTTCTCACTCAGACCAATGAGCATCTTTCCCAACGGAGGGTGGACATCGTGGTAGAAGGCATGTTTAATGTAGTAGGAGCCAAACTTACCGAAATGGGCCTCGTCCCACACAACTTTCTTCGATCTGTCAATGAGGTGGAGCCTGACGTAGACAGCGAGGGCAGTGTAGAGGATCGTTGATACCCATGGCTCGATCTTCCACAGGAAAGAGCCCTTGGACTGGGCAGAAACACCCAGCTTCTTGGCCTCATCGGTATCAATGCCAACATCTGTGGTGTTCTCCACCTCAACGGTGGCATCATCGTCAACATCAGCTGGTGATTGCTTCTTCTCAACCTTTGATTTTGCTCTTTTCTTCGCACCGGATGCTTTGCTATGGGTAGCAGCACCAGTGGATAGGCCTGACATCTTGCTGGGATACCAATTGAAAGCAGTGGATGGTGTTTTGTTATGGAATGTGAGTGCTAGAGAGCGTGTGAAGATGGGAAGAAGGTGCCACGCATACGTGTTTTGTGGTGTGCGGATGTGGTGTGTGGATGTGGTGTTCGGGTGTCCAGGTTTTTTGGGGTGTCCAGGTGTTTCAAAACGTAAACATCGCCAACTCGTTCCCGTGCCTGTTTTATCGCAAGTGCCAGACGCTTGAAGAAACTTGGTCAATTGTCACTGGCATTGCTTCTCTACGTACATACTGAAGGATGGTAACCACTGCGTAAGCGTTTTTGACCCGTTGCCGTGCTGCCTAAGAAAATATACTAACCTCTGTCTCAGTGTTTTACTTGTTCAGGATGCTTCACCGAATAGTATAACAACATTCCACGACCTCATCTCGAATGAGATACCCAAGGTCCTTGGACGCTGGTCGTTTGATCTGAAGATATTCAAGCAAAACGTACACGGCAGCGCGGGTGGGGACTCCCAATTCCTCTACGATCTATCGTTTGATAACGAGCAAGGTAAGAGCATCACCGTTGTGAATGGCGAAGCCATTGTAACAACCAATGACATCCCAGAGGGTCTTATTGATAGTGGATGCTCCAATGGGGCCGCAGATAGTCTAGACCATATCATCCAAACCAAGCTACAAGGTTTGTGGCTGCTGAGACAGACGCTAAAGGGCGAGAACGGGAACAGCTATGAGATTAGAAACGGCGAGTTTGTGATAAAGGCCATCAACGTCTTCCTCCACGGTAATTTCAAGAACTTCCTCATAATGATGGAGTACCATGGCAACGATGTCGATGGCGTGGGCAAGCTGGAGAGGCTCGTTGAAGAGCTCGGGTTCCCCAAGGGTAAGCTAAGCACTGGTTCTCTTGGTACTAGCCCACAACAGCCAGCAGATCTTGCGTTCCAATACACAGAGGCTTTGAATGTACAGAGATAACTCCACTCGGTGTGAAGGCCATCGACCTATACCCTGATCTATGTCGCACATTCATCATGACGTGCTTTTCTGGGGATTTACAAGGCGCAGCGTGTACTTTTCCCGTCCCATCTCTCCCCCTCTGTGCTGTCTGGTCCAATCCTAGCATTATAGAACACAGTGAAGTATATAATACGACAGAGCTCTCATGGCTCAGTACCAAAGCAGCGTGGCTATGCCTGTACGCTGCCTGTAACCCTATACAATGCATCTTCAACTGCACATCACTGAATCAATGTAGGCCACCAGGGGATCCACAACAGGTGCTAAAAAGGTGATTCATGTCTCAATGAAAGAGGCACCATTCAACGCTGCTTCACCAGGCTCAACGTCCCAAGTGCCACCACCACAACCAGGACACTATGGCAGACCCTCTGACATGACTCCGAGCCCCTTACACGGTAGCAGGGCACCTACGCAGCATTCAAGGCTGGCTGGCTGGGGACCCCGTCTGCCTGCCACAGCACCATGGCCACAGCACCGTGACCACAGCACCATGACCACAGCACCATGACCACAGCACCATGAACACAGCACCATGAACACAGCACCATGGCCACAGCACCGTGAACACAGTACCATGACCACAGCACCATGACCACAGCACCATGACCACAGCACCGTGAACACACCACACATGTCCAGTGCCAAAGCACAAAACACCTACAACAACCGACGATCCACGGATCAACAAGCACTACTAAAAACTGTCCAGCCAAACACAACCCACACCACCTGAACAAGGGTTCATCCACTCCAAGTTCAAATGGCAATCGCCCTACACGCCCGCATCGCTACACCAAACAAGAGCCTCCTACGCACCACCACCACCACCACCACCACGGCCTCTCCCAATTACACCGTTATGGGCCTCAACGGAGACGGCTGTGGCCACACACTCCCGGTCGCATGGTCCAGTGACTCTGAAGTTTTCTTTCTTTTTCTCCTGCCGTCCTTCTTTTGCCTGAATTTGGCTAAAAGACCATTGATGGAAGGTGTTGAAGCCCACGTGGACCCTTGGCATTTTGTTTTTCGCTTTTCGTTTATTGGTTGCGCAAATGTTTTCGCAATTGTGCCGCATTGGGTAACCGAGTCACTGTTGCACTGCCTCTGTTGCATGTGCATAGAGCGCTGTTTCTCTTGCGTTAGCGTTTAAACAACGTGGGAAAGAGCTGGATGAGAGAGATCGTACTGCTGCTAGCACTGGGTTGAGAGTCCTGTTCTATTGTGAAGAGGTCCGGTGGAGTTGTTGCGAGCAGTGTGCGTAGCTGTGTGGTTGTGTGGTTGTTACAATACGCGTGTGAAGCGTACAGGAGCGCACAGCATGGGTTTGCACTCTGGGCGAGCTTGGTGATTACACGCAGGTTACGTGTGTATTTGGTACTCTTGGCCATTGCTAGGACGTGGGAAAGGGTGGAAGGTGGATAGTGAGGTGCGTATTGTAACAGAGTTGGGTAAATTCCACGATATGGCGATGTTGTGGGTGGCAGAAAGCTTCGATATTGGCCTATATGGCAGTCTAACGGCATTTGTCGAGGGATATGGCTGAAGATCTTGGAAGCAGAATCTGCCATTTCACAGGGACGTGGGTGCAACAGTTCGAGTGTATATATTGTAAAGGTGTAGGGACTATGCAGGATCACAGGACTCACATGGTTTAAATGGTGAGCGTTATGCCGGTTGAGAGCGTTGTCAAGCAAAGGTTGCTGAGTGATCATCGCCACATCACTCCAGGTAGCGAGGCAGTTGTAGTGGAGCCCATGTGGTGTTGTGAGGTTCACGGTGCTGAGCTAAGGATATGATGATGCTGAGCTAACGATATGACGGTGCTGAGGCCATAATATAACGACGCTGCTGTGTGCAGCATCCCTCGTGTGCTCTCTCCATACACGGACGATCATCTCTCATGGTAGTATCCACAGCACTGGCCTAATGCAGATCAAACTCCATGACGTTATATCAATATGGCTAAATAGAAGCACGCAAAAATTAGCATTTACGAACACAAGCGGTGTCATTGGAACCGGGTCTCAAGACTTGCAAAGGAACATGTGGTGGATAACACACGGCATAGATATTTAACAGAGAACATTCTACATTGTAATCATGTGCCGATACTTATGACGTGCCATTTGGGCCCTCTAACAGCGAACAGAACACACACGTTCTCTTGAAATGGAGAACCGGTGAGCTATACCGGTGAGCTGTGTCGTTGTGAAACGCCCAGCAGAGGGCTTCACACATTCTTCAACACATGTGCCCACATGTTGAGCCCCCTATACGGGCCTACACAACAGCACATTCCGCCTACGCTCCACCTTGGAGCACAAGACGCCGTAAACAACACCGATATCCAGTCCCGGCTATACGTGGACGCCAATTGGAACCCCCAACGCTCCTCATGTAAAACCTCACTGTAGATCCCAACACAGGCAGACACGTTGGTCCCTCCAATTTAAATTGCAACTGCAACATGCGATCGACCGTTGCGAGCCTCAGACAAATTTTATACACCACAAGCCATCGCGGCCAGAAGAGTAAAGAGGTCGTGTGAGCACATGCCCTCACGGACCGCAAGCTGCCCACAACTTGGCAATTCGCCTCTCCCTTGACACAATGGCCTGGAAGAACCAAGACCTTCTATCAAAGTCCCAAGTGTGTCACATCTGCCAGCCAAGAGATCACCTGTCGTTAAATTCCTTGGTACTAACTGCCCATCTCATCGCCACCACACATCCTGTGTCATGGCACCAACAACCTCTTCGTCTCCATCAACATCCAAACACTTCTCAAACGTGTGTGTGTAGGCACCAGGCTTCAAAGCGAGGCCCATGTGGGCCTCCCCTTCATCCCGCAATGGCCTACAGCCTCACACTGAGGGTTTTCTGCCAAAACCACCTCTCCCCCCAAAAGGGTTAAAATCGGCGTACAAACACGCCAAAACCTACCGCCCATCGCTTCGTAAAAGACAAAACAAGAAACGACAAAATTTTGCACTCAATCTCCGTATGCAACACGCACGTGTACCCACTATCAACCCATTTAATTACTCTGTTTATTCATGCACCAGGTCTCCCTTTCTATGGCTTGTGGTGTTGTTTGGGTTGACGGAATTCCTTTTTCCCTTGTGTGTGAAATTATATAAAGTCTTGGAGAATGCCCAGTTTGCCAGTTGGGATTGTTCTGTTGTTGCTTCCCAGTACTTTGCAAGACAGCTGTGACTCCAAGCAGTTTTATACAGGTTGAGAAGAGATGTCTGACGAGAAGGTTAACCCTGCGGCTGTTGGTGTTAGAACCAAGGGTGGTAACTCTGCGTTCCACAACTACCTGAACGACTTTGCCGACGTTGAGGACCCTCTGGAGAGAAGAAGACTGGCGCTGGAGAAGATTGACCAGGCGTCGTTTGGCTGGTACCATGTGAGAGCCATCACCGTTGCCGGTGTTGGTTTCCTGACAGATGCGTACGATATCTTTGCCATTAACCTGGGTTTGTCGATGATGTCGCACGTTTTCTGGGAGAACGGTAACGTG
Source organism: Williopsis jadinii (assembly GCF_001661405.1). Taxonomy (NCBI): domain Eukaryota; kingdom Fungi; phylum Ascomycota; class Saccharomycetes; order Phaffomycetales; family Wickerhamomycetaceae; genus Williopsis; species Williopsis jadinii. Next base: position 138,300 of record NW_017963663.1, read on the forward strand.
CCATCGTCCACGAGTACCCTGATCAAGGTGTCGACCTCTGTTGGTACTGTTATTGGCCAGCTTGGATTCGGTTTCCTTGCTGATTACGTTGGTCGTAAGAGAATCTACGGTACCGAGCTGATTGTGATGATCTGTGCCACCATTGGCCAGTGTTGCCTTGGTGAGTCCCCAGCCATCAACTTCACTGCTATCCTTACTTTCTTCAGAATTGTCCAAGGTATTGGTATTGGTGGTGATTACCCAATGTCCTCTGTTATCTCTTCAGAGTTTGCCACCACCAAGTGGAGAGGTGCCATTATGGGTGCCGTGTTTGCCAACCAAGGTTGGGGTCAGTTGATGGCTGGTATCGTTGCCTTGATCTGTGTTGCAGGTTACAAGAACGATCTGATCGATGCCAACACGTCTGCCGAGTGTGGCCACAGTTGTCAAAGAGCGTGCGATGCCATGTGGCGTATTGTTGTTGGTTTTGGCTGTGTTCCAGGCTGTGTCGCATTGTACTTCAGATTGACCATCCCAGAATCCCCAAGATACACCTTGGATGTTGAGTACGATATCGAGAAGGGTGTTGCCGATGGTGGTAAGTTCTCCTCTGGTATGCGTGGTAACGCTGACGATTCTGATGTCCAACAGTTGAGAGTCACCGAGAGAACCACTGCAGAGATCATCCAGCCACCAAAGGCCTCCTTTGGTGATTTCAGACGCCATTTCGGCCAATGGAAGCACTTTAAGATTCTTTTGGGTACTGCTGGTTGTTGGTTCATGCTTGATGTTGCCTACTACGGTCTTGGTTTGAACACTGCTACTATTTTGCAAACTATTGGTTACGCCTCTTCGAAGAACGTTTACCACTCTCTTTACAACCAAGCTGCCGGTAACTTGATTTTGATTTGTGCCGGTTCCATCCCAGGTTACTGGTTCTCTGTTGCTACTATCGATTTCGTCGGTAGAAAGCCAATCCAGTACATGGGTTTCTTCCTCTTGACCGTTATCCTCTGTATCATTGGTTTCGCTTACCACAAGGTTGGTGAGCACGGTTTGCTTGCTCTCTACGTTCTTGCCCAATTCTTCCAGAACTTTGGTCCAAACACAACCACCTTCATCGTGCCAGGTGAGTGTTACCCAACCAGATACAGATCCACAGCCCACGGTATCTCTGCTGCCTGTGGTAAAGTTGGTGCTATCATTGCCCAAACTGCCCTTGGTACTTTGATCAACCACAACTGTCCGTCTGATAAGAAGAACTGTTGGTTGCCACATGTCATGGAGATCTTTGCCCTCTTCATGCTCTGTGGTCTTTTCCTCACCTACTTCATCCCAGAGACCAAGAGAAAGACCTTGGAAGAGATCTCTGAGGAAGTCCACGGCGAGGTTGATCCATCAAAGCTCGCTCTTCAACAACGTGCGTATGACAACACCTCCAGTGCCGACGACAAGATGGTCTAAGTTCATCGAGTGCCATTGAAATAGAGTGTGTTTGCAGCAAACGAGCACAGACAGCACATAGAAGTTTATAGTCTTTCACTTCTCATATAATTTGATTTTCTACGTATAATAATGCTTTCTTAAAGATTCCTCTGGGCTGTAGGCTTGGTGATTCACTTGATCAGAGAGAGTGGCTTGTGATGTTCGACCTTCAGACTCGATTTCCGGACACATCAGTGGATTATTAGAATGATACTTATAAAAATAGCAATCCCGCTTCATATTTCCCCAACGTATACCACGTTGTAGCTCTTACTCGAATCAAGAGATATACAAAGTATGAAAATGTAAGCTTTAATGCTTTCTGAGATATAACCATTCATAGTTTGTATGGTATAATCAAGAAAAACACATAAATTTGCTTATATCTCAGCAACAAAACAAAAATTGGAAAACATGGAACAGTCATTCAGTAGAATTGATCTATATTGTCACATGTACTGACTTTTAACTTGATTGAATTACTAAAGTTTCCAAAATGGTCCACACAATATGTGTTCTTATGTATAATCTTGGCTCGCACGTTGCCCTAGCAATCGTAAAAATGTAAGGATGTTTCCAATTCTAATAGGCATTGTTTACATTTTGAATTCTTATCAACACAAAATGACACAAAACAAATACAGCTTTATACACAACGTTAAAAACATCATCAAACAATGGCCAGAAACAGAAGATTAAGCATGTAAAGAAGAATGGCTGGGTGACAACCAAAGAAACTCCAGGGAACTCTCATTGGAACCTTCAAACAACGTCCTCAAGCTAAAGAAGAAACATCAGCGGCTAATCCAGAACCACAGCGGCAAGTTCAAACGACTGGAGGCACGACACGACAAGAAGACCGACCAATTATTTGAGATAAGCTAACAGACCTGTTATGACAACAAGATACGGAACCAAGAGACCTCCAAGGTTTGTCACAGAATGCCCATGTAGAAATCAGAGATGTACCAGAACAGCCGCCATTACCTGAACCTGATAATGGAACTATGGCTGATAGAATGAGAGAAGAACGACGAAATACAGCACAGATAGCAGAAAGGAAATTGGAAGAAATTAGACGTGATGGTGCTTTTGATTATGATCCCAACTTTGAATACATCATTGAGGATGACACCAACGGTTTTAACGAGAATGATGATCCAGTTTATGAACAACAACAATGGAGATCACCGAGACCACATAACTTGGAGTTAAATCCAGGTTGTCTTGCAAAGTGTTGTGATTATTGCCATGCTCTCCTTATCGATACTGAATTACCATCTTTTTGTTGTGATAGGGGAAAAGTTTTACTCGGTGAGATATTCAAAGAGCATCCACAGTACATGAAGAATATTTTTGGGATCCAATCACGTCCAAATCTTCTTGAACAATAAATACAATTCTTTCTCTATCATCCTTGGGTTCTAAAAGTACTGGTGATTCGAGAGGTGGAACTTATTCAATAACCATCAACAGACGTTTATTCCATAGAGTTGATGGTATGATAGCTCAAGAAAATGATCGGGAGAAATTTGCAGAACTTTATACACTAGATCATGATTTCGTTACAAATCGTCATCTTCAATTGCTAGAGATGTTCAAAACGATGAAGAATATAATAAACTTGAGGCATACATCAGCAAAATTGGTGAATTTCTATCTCAAAACAATCATTATGCACAGTTGTTATATACCGCTACAGAAATTGTTCAACAGGAAATTACAGAGATGGGATTAACAAGAGAGGAGACTGTTGTTGAATTCATCTATATTGAACCAACAGCACCAACAAATTCAGAACATCGTACTTCTTCATTACCAGAGGTTAAAGAGTTCGCCTTGGTGCGCAGAAGCAATAACATCAGAACATACTTCAATTGCAGTACGTATAAAGGAGAGATTTACAGGCCGCTTCACTTATATCAATACTATGTCTAAGAGTGTTTTTGATCTTTGAGGTGTCCTCTTTTAATTCATAAAGGATGAGACAAATATTTTCCATACTAACGGTACTCAAATTAGTATCATTCTAACATATCCACACCAAGCACATGCTTGCAACAACACTTACGAAATCTTCCGCTACAGCTTTAGAAGACTCCTTAGGCGTTGATTTCGTTAGTTTGAAAAAACCATCATTTTATTCACGAGGGACCAGGCATTAAAGTCCATACCCGACAGGCCCGGCAGCGCAAGTTGATCGCGAAGGTCTAAATTGCGTTCACCGTACTGAAGCACTACAGATCAACTTGTTAGTGAAAGATATGTTGTGACGTTGATATAACTGGAAACGTTAAGCTGAACCCCGAAGAGCGCAGGCTACACAGTGCTATGCCTTCTGCCATCGTCTCATCGCAGTTCCGAGGCACATGTACATTGCTCAGATCCAGCATACTTGAGGATGTGTTGTGCTGCACTTAATAGGGCACGGACGTTTGGGTTAGTCGTAATTGGTGCACCAGTTCCAGGGCTTACGGCCAGTTCATGTAACGTATATATATCGGCGTTATTACCACAGCACCCGACCGCTACTGTGGCACGTTATATGCAAAACGTCGTCTGGTATACAGTGTATGCCCAAAGGGTGTGGACGTACGGTATGTACACCGTAGCCGTGCTGCACGGGGCTCAACACCTTGTACAATACAAGTCTTGGGCATATGGCAAGCGTGAGATCTTTCAACAGAGGGGAGGGTATTTGTCATGAGATGTTTCTGCACGGTGTGCTATATCCTCACTCTAATCTGAGCATCGGGTAGCGTGCTGAACTGGTTGTGGTGAGTAGGCTTGTGACCGTATGATCGTTGCTGTTGCACCTGTTTTACTCCACATAGTGACTCCAGAGTTTAATGTTCGAGGCGTATTCCACGTACTGGTGCTTATACACTAAACGCCGATACTTCGATACGCCAATGGAGAGCAATCGAGCATATACACACGTCCGTACCGAAGCTTGAGGTCAACTGCCGTGACGTAAAGGAAAAACAGCACAAGGTACTTCCGGCGTGGGAAGCGGGAAACCAGACATGCCGGTGGAGGTGACTGGTTGTGATCTTGAACTGTAGACGAAAGCAGTGTACTGGGCCATCAAAGCTCGGCACAAGAACAGCCTTATGGTGGCTGCTGCGATGACTACCACGAGCCATAGACACCAATGTGCACTCAGTGTGAGCAGTGTCAACGACGCACTCAATGTTCGCGCGCAGTTTACCCACCAGCATCAGATTCACGAGAGTCCAGTCGACTACAACAGCATCACGGGCCCACATCCACGGTCACTATAACCGTGAGGCCTCTGAGGGCTCATACCTAGCACGGGCTGCATAAGATGCTTGGATATACTCGGTCACGCAAAGACAGAGCGACGGAGCACAACCGAGACAGGTGACCAATTCTGAGCAGCACAGTGCTCGTTGTCCTCTGTCCTCTGTCCTCTGTCCCCTCCACCCTCACCTTCGTATGTGCCATCTCCCTTGATGGAACACGTTAAAGGCCACAGACGTGCCCTCTCCACGCCAGCTCCTCCTCACCTTGGGGCCGTCCGCCAAACAAACAGACAACGCACAAAACACACACCTCTGGAGCCATCAACATCAAAACGTACACCAAACGCTCACCGCATACACCCAATATTGGGCTTGTTTTCTACAGGCTTTATCACCCACCGCAGCGGCGCCTCAGAGACCAACTCTGGTGATAATCTACAGATCTGAGACCGCCACATCGTTTTTAGTACGTGCCTATAAAGCTTAAAGACGTGGCCTCCACCTTCTTCGACCGCTTGCTATCGTTTCCCGTCCTCTACGCCCACATGCTGTTTTGTCTTGCGGGCATCATCGCCATTGGGAAGCGTTGACGCTTTCGGCTCTGCCTGGTTGCCCTGTTGAGCTGTGGGCCCTTTTCCGAAAACGACGCACGCCAAAGTCAAAAAGAAAGAAAAATAATGAAAAAGTTTTCTCTGCTCGAGTTTGTCTGTGGTACGGGCCGCATGTCCGACTCACGATTACATCATATATATGCAGGTGGGAAAAGCCTAATTCGCAATATCAACAAAAGCATACGGTTGTACTACGGTTCTATGGGATTATGGCTGGGTTGAAAGCGCTCGTGCTCTCTTGCATGAATCGATGTGGATTTGGGATAATCTTGATGGATGTTTAAAAGGGAGAAGGAAAATTTTTTTTCTTCCAGTTGCAAAGCCTGTGTGGTTGCTTCTTGTTGTTGTATAGTTAACGTTTAGGTGTATCTGTGCTTATAGATACCTACTTGAAGAATAAGTGCGTGTGAGGATTGGTCCATACCCTTGTTTCGATCATTTTTTGAAGCCCGCGTGCTGTCGTCTTCGCTGCTTTCACACGACCCGAGCGTTGTACGTCATATTGGGGGATTAATGCTATAGTCGAGCACTCAGAGTCTCGAACGCTTCTACTCTTTCGCATCCACACCACTGCCACTGCGCCAGCATCGCCATGGTGTTCAACTACTTCAACAAGCCATCCGACGAGGAGTCGGTCAAGAAGAACGAGGAGTTCACAACGTCGTCCATCTCTTCAACTTCTGTTGAGAAGCAGTACAACACCACGCATCGGACGCTGACCTCAAGAACCCTGCACTTGATCGCTATTGGAGGTGCCATTGGAACAGGTTTGTTCGTCACCATCTCCACTGGTCTGCTGTATGGTGGTCCGCTGGGACTGTTCTTGGCCTTCTTCATCTGGACAGGAGTGATATTCGGTGTCACTGCCTCCATTGGTGAGATGGTGTGCTACTTGCCAATATCGTCGCCATTCATTCAAATGGCTGGACGTTGTGTCGACGATGCCTTTGAGCTCATCGTAGGCTTCAACTATTTCATCATGATTTCCGTCTACATTCCCTTTGAGATCACCGCTGTTAACGGTATGATCCACTACTGGAGAGATGACTATTCTCCAGCCATATCGTTCTGCATCCAGATCTTCATCTACACTGCACTGAACTTGTTTGCCGTGAAATGGTTTGGTGAGTCTGAGTTCTACCTCTCCATTGGTAAGCTGTTCCTGGCTATTGCGTTGATCTTTTTCACTTTCATCACAATGGTTGGAGGAAACCCACAACACGACGCATTTGGGTTCCGCTATTGGAATGATCCAGGCCCATTCTCAACGTATTATACCACTGGAAACATGGGTCGCTTCCAAGGTTTCCTGCGTGCTTTGAATACCGGCTGCTTCACCATCGTTGGCCCGGAGTACTTGTCCATGGTTGCTGGAGAAGCTGGTCAGGAGACCAGAAAAGTCCTTGCCGGTACTTTCAGATCTGTGTTTTACAGATTGATATTCTTTTACATCTTTGGTGCCCTGTCTGTGGGTATTTTACTCCCATATAACGATCCAACCTTGAATGAACTTGCTGCAGCAGGTTCTACCTCTAACGGTTCTTACTCACCTTATATCATTGCAATGACTAACATGGGCATCAAGGTGTTCCCTCACATCGTCAATGTCCTCTGTGTTGTTTCTGCCTTCTCTGCAGGTAATTCATATGTCTACTGCTCTTCCCGGTCCCTCTATTCTATATCTCTGAGAGGGTTTGCACCAAAGTTCCTACAGTACTGTACAAAGTCTGGTGTTCCGGTATTCTGCGTTGGTATTGCCTTTTGCTTCTCTCTCTTGTCCCTGTTACAGTTGGGTGATAGCACAGCCACTGTGCTGAGCTGGATCGTCAACCTGTGTACCGGTGCTCAAGTGAACAACTACTTCTTTATGTGCATCACTTACATTGGATTCTATCGTGCATGCAATGCCCAAGGAATCGACAGAACACAGTTCAGATACTTGTCGTGGTTCCAGCCTTACACTATCTGTTTCTGCTTGTTCATGACTCTGTGCATGGTGGGCTCGTTGGGCTACACCGTCTTCCTTCCAGGCATGTGGAACATTGAGAACTTTTTAACTTATTACCTGATGATCTTGCTCGACATTGTTCTCTACGTGGGCTACAAGCTGATCAAGAGATCGAAATTTGTCCAACCAGAGGAGGCAGATCTCATCACTGGCCTTGCCGAGGTCGAAGAGCACGAGATGAACTACCTGGAGAGCTTGGAGAGAGAAGGAAAGCTGCACCAGAAGTGGTACCAGAAGATTGCAGAATGGGTCTTTTAACCACGGGCTCTTCCACCACGAGAACTACCGCTTGTTGGTATTAACATTCCAAATAACGAGATTTGTACATTAGACGGATCCATGGGCTCCATAATCAGCCTACACCTAGTGCTATGGCTCTATAATGTAATGAGAATAATTGCTTTTAATCTACACCTTGTGCTCTGTAGCAGTGCATGCATAAGATGCTGCGCTGCCAATCATCCACTTATCACCAATGGGTGCTTCAAAAGCAGCATCACAGCCCCCTTAGGGCTCCAGAACACTGACCACCAACCCACGAGCGAACACCAAGGCCAATTGATCATGCTCTCCGCCTATAAAAGCCAGTGGGTAGCCATCGTTGTTGACATAAACTGCGCCTCTATAGTTGTTGCAGCGATAACCACAGTAACGCACCAACGCCATGGTGATTTCGCGGATTGCGGGCTTCCAATGGCTGAGGAGCCATAATTCATAGCAAAGCCAGTTGCAACGCTGAGAAAGACAGCAGGAGCAGGAGCAGATAAGCGAACAATGATCAGTCAGGTGAAGACTTCAGCGAGAGGTTCATTGGCGTTTCCGTGGAGGAGATGCTTAAGCACGCAGTTCATGCCTGTTCGTCCCAATGCGACGGGCACGAGGCCCCTACGGACCGTCGTACAGGCAACGTCCATTGTCCTTGGTACTGTGGGGGCGTACGTTGGCTTCCAGCTATACCAGGGCAAGAAGGTGTTCTTGCCCATGTGGATCTCCAAGTCCAGGTGGGCGTCGACGGAGCGAGACGTTGATTTGAAGTACGTGAAGTCTGTGGCCAAGGAACAGGTGCTGGAGAGGCTCTCACTAGACCCGTTGATCCAGAAGGGGTTCAGATTACCTCTCAAGACGCAGTTCCACGACGAGGGCTTTGAGATCTGGACAGAGGAGAAGCAGTCCACCGTCAAGGGCATCCAGCTGAAGCCCCACCCTCTGAGGGTGTCGTTTGAACACCGTCCGTTCACCGTGCAACGTGATTTCGAAGTGCTGATGGAGAACCTTGGTGGCGAGGATTCGTTCGAGATACCAGTCGTGAACAGCAATAAGTCGAAGGATGTTGATATCTGGTTCTTGGGGACCGTGTCCATAGAAGGACAGAACGGCCAGGTGGCTGACGTTGTGTTCAAAGGGATATTCGACTCTGAGCATTTCAGACAGGCACGTATACTGAAGGCCCATCTAATACGTGACGTTGATGGTCACAAGACAAGGGAGACACTGTGGGGATGAATGCTATTGTGTATATAAGGAAAATAAAAGCATTGTGATACCTGTATAAAGATTAGAACCAGATTGTCATGTATTAAAAGTCGTCATCATCGAAAGCAGACCAGTCCACTTTCTTACCATTGGCAATGTCCTCGTTGAGTTGGTACTCCTTCGCAAAGATCTTGTTGAACTCCTCCTGGTTGAAGGGCTTGTCTTCTTCCTGTTTCTTCTTGTTGTGGCCAGTACGATGTTCACGGTGTTTACCGTCACTCTTGTGACTACGAGGAGCATCACCATGCGGTTTCCTTGCCACGCTCCTTGAAGGCGAGGCCTGGTGGGCCGAGTCTCTCTTCCCTCTGTCCCACTCACTGTTCGAGCGCATCTTCTTGTCCCTATTGTGTTTTCTTTCAGCTTCAGTGTGCGACTTGGGGCCACTATCAAGTTTAATGCCCAGCCTAGCGGCAAAGTCACGAGCAGCTTTGGTGGGCGGTGGCCTGTCGTCTGCTTCTTGGTCGCCGTGGTGGTGATCGTGGTGATCGTGGTCACCGTGGTCATTACCGTGGTGTTCATCACGGTGGCCACCACGGCCATCACCCGTGTGATCTCCAGCGGAAACAGCCAATTGGCCCAACCTCGATGCCAGATCGCCACGTCCTTTATGTCTCGTCTCCTTCTTCCCACCTCGTCTCTCCAACCGCACAGGCTCCTCTTCCTCACCACCATCCTCCTCATCGCCACTGCTCTCAGCCCACCGTGAAACCAACGGCTGGCCTTTCTTGCACGTTATCACGTTGGCATCCTTCATATGGTCCTGCTCCTGTGCCTCCTCAACCAGATCAGGCTCATCGGCCCATTTCGACGCTAACCTCATCGCAAAACTTATCAGCCTATCAACTGAGCAACGGCAGCTTCAATTGGCCAGCACAGCAACAGTAATACACACACAGCCAACAGCACACCAACACACCACAACGGCACAACCAGCTGGAACTCCAATCACCAAAGAATCAGTTTTAAAACTGCCCCAAAATTTCATAAAGGCTGCCCTTTTCGCCGGTACCGCACTCCGTTCACCGGGCAGCACCGCTGCTTGAGTCAACTGAAAAATTTTTCCACCGTGGCCGCTTTGCTATATAAAAAGGACTACCAGATCCTCTTTTCTTTTCCTCTTCCTCTTCCCCCTTTACTCCCTGTTTGATAACCAGACTTTTATCGTTAAGCACTATGTCTTTCAGAAACGCTTCCCTCAGAATTGCCCGCACTGCCGGTGCCTCCATTGCTAAGAGAGCCTTGTCCTCTGCTGCCACTCGTCCAGCACTCAGAACCGCCACCAAGGTTGCCGGTGTGAGAGGTGTCAAGACCATCAACTTTGGTGGTGTTGATGAGGTTGTGTACGAGCGTGCTGACTGGCCAAGAGAGAAGTTGTTGGAGTACTTCAAGAACGACACCTTGGCCTTGATTGGTTACGGTTCCCAAGGTTACGGCCAAGGTTTGAACTTGAGAGACAACGGTCTTAATGTGATCATTGGTGTCAGAGAGAACGGTGCTTCCTGGAAGGCTGCCATTGAGGATGGCTGGGTTCCAGGTGAGAACCTTTTCCCAGTCGAGGAGGCTGTCAAGAAGGGTACCTACGTTATGAACTTGCTTTCTGACGCTGCTCAGTCCGAGACCTGGAGCACCCTTGAGCCATTGATCACCGAGGGTAAGACCTTGTACTTCTCCCACGGTTTCTCCCCAGTGTTCAAGGACTTGACCCACGTTGTCCCACCAAAGAACGTTGACGTTATCCTCGTTGCTCCAAAGGGTTCTGGTAGAACCGTCAGATCCCTTTTCAAGGAGGGCCGTGGTATCAACTCCTCCTACGCTGTCTGGAACGACGTTACCGGTAAGGCCCACGAGAAGGCCCAGGCCTTGGCCGTTGCCGTTGGTTCTGGTTACGTCTACCAAACCACCTTTGAGAGAGAGGTGAACTCCGACTTGTACGGTGAGAGAGGTTGTTTGATGGGTGGTATCCACGGTATGTTCCTTGCTCAATACGACGTTTTGAGAGAGAACGGCCACTCCCCATCTGAGGCTTTCAACGAGACCGTTGAGGAGGCCACCCAATCCCTTTACCCATTGATTGGTAAGTACGGTATGGACTACATGTACGACGCCTGCTCCACCACCGCCAGAAGAGGTGCTTTGGACTGGTACCCAATCTTCAAGGACGCCTTGAAGCCAGTCTTTGAGAAGCTTTACGAGTCCACCAAGAACGGTACCGAGACCAAGCGTTCCTTGGACTTCAACTCCCAACCAGACTACAGAGAGAAGTTGGAGAAGGAGTTGGATGTCATCAGAAACATGGAGATCTGGAAGGTTGGCCGTGAGGTCAGAAAGTTGCGTCCAGAGAACAACTAAGTGTAGTTTGTACGCTGCGCTTTGTCTGTTTGTTTCTTGACGAGATGAGAACGGCAACATGCTGCCAATATCAAAATGGCCATTGAATGGCTTCCCAATAACGATTGATGTTCTTTCCTTGTTCTTTGTATTTAATTTATTGCTTATATGGGGGATTTATCCGGTTTTAAGATAAGTTTGCATTGTGGATATTTGTTTAAACGAAGAAACATTTCCACTCTATAAAGTCCGAGCTGTAGAACTCAACCACCTGGATGGTGGTCACTGTAATCACCGCAATTGGTGCTTGAAACCCGTCTGGAGAGCCCCCACAAAGTGCAATGCTTGCCATTCGATGGAGTCCCTCGCAAGGGCATCTCGGTACGCCCGCAAAACACGTGATGTAGTGCGCGTACCGAGAATGTGACTACGTTTTTTCGCTTTTCGCGTCAGAGTGGTGTTTGGGTGTTTAAAATTTTCACTTTTGTTCGGGGACACACGCGTGTACCGAGGGACCGCACAGCAGCGTTCGCAGGTTGGGGGGTGAAAAATTTTTGAAGGGAGGAGACTTTCTACCCTCAGTGCAAGTGGTGATTTAGTTGGTTGGTTGTTGTATTAACACACAGAGGGAACATCATGGCTGTTGGTAAGAACAAAAGATTGTCCAAAGGTAAGAAGGGATTGAAGAAGAAAGTGATCGACCCATTCCAGAGAAAGGAGTGGTTTGACATTAAGGCACCATCCACTTTTGAGAACAGAAACGTTGGTAAGACCTTGGTGAACAAGTCCACCGGTTTGAAGAACGCTGCTGATGCCTTGAAGGGCCGTGTTGTTGAGATCTCCCTTGGTGACTTGCAAGGCTCTGAAGATTACGCCTTCAGAAACGTCAAGCTGAGAGTCGATGAGGTTCAAGGTAACAACTTGCTTACAAACTTCCACGGTATGGATATGACCTCTGACAAGTTGAGATCCATGATTAGAAAATGGCAAACTCTGATCGAGTGCAACGTCACTGCAAAGACCTCTGACGACTACATTGTCAGAGTGTTTGCCATTGCATTCACCAAGCGTCAAGCTAACCAAATCAAGAAGACCACTTACGCCCAATCTTCTCACATTAGAGCCATCAGAAAGCAAATGACCGAGATCATCAACAGAGAGGTCCAGAATGCCACTTTGGCTCAATTGACTGCCAAGTTGATCCCAGAGGTTATCGGCCGTGAGATCGAGAAGACTACAAAGAACATCTTCCCATTGCAAAACGTGCACATCAGAAAGGTCAAGTTGCTAAAACAACCAAAATTCGACTTGGGTGCTTTGTTGGCTCTCCACGGTGAGGCCTCTTCTGAGGAGAAGGGTAAGAAGGTTGCATCTGGATTCAAGGATGAGATCTTGGAGACTGTCTAAGCCTCTTCCTTATGAAAAAGCAAAATTTCATGGTGTTTGAACATTGATGATTATTGATGATTGTTGATGAGGATGGAGCGTGGGGGCGAGTGAATGAATAAAACTAAGACAGAACTGTTCCGGGGAACGAACTACGGCTTATAGTTCATGTTGAAGTCTGAAACTTTTCTACGTTACAGTACACTTCTTTCTTGTGTATTTATGTATAACTTTTGTGTGTGCGGTTGTTTCTTTTTCTTGAATTTAATGGTATATTAGAAATATAACTCTCTGCTGTGTGTCTATGTAGTATCAGCTCCATTTGCAACTTTACATGTTGACATGCAAGGTTATACGTCTTGGTTACATCGTGGGTGTGTTCCACCAAAAAGCCACACCATTTTGAAGCAGTTGAAGCGAGGAATGTGAAAGGAGGTGCCGGTATCCATACAGCAGAACAGCTCGAAGCTAATTAACCCCCCAGGATCTGCAATTGGTTCATTATATTGATGAGAGGCAACATATCGAAGACAAGCGGTTCACCTCATGAAGACCACATCCAAACACCATATATCACGTGACCCATCTTGGGAGTTTTTGCAAAAATCACCGGGGCAACGCGGTAACCCAAACAACCAAGTAAAAAAAAAAAACTGTGGCTGTTTTTTCAAGCAATGCGTGCTTTTTCAGCAAGGAAAGTTCGAATTCACCCACATGAACAAAGGGTAAAAACCGCTTTTAAAACGCCTTTAAAACCTATAAAAAAGGGGTGTATATTGTTTATATTCTGGGTTCATTTGGAGTTTTCATCTGCGAGATTGCTCTGTTCAACAAAGAAAGGTAGAAACCATGTCAATTCCAAAACCAGCAGACGGTACGCTTCGTCTTGGGTCAAAGGCCCCAAACTTTTCAGCTGACACTTCCAATGGTCCAATTGAGTTCTACGATTACGTTGGAGACGATTGGGTTGTTCTTTTCTCCCATCCAGATGATTTCACCCCGGTGTGTACCACTGAATTGGGTGCCTTCGCCAAATTGCAACCGGAATTTGAAAAGAGAGGAGCCAAACTGATTGGGCTGTCTGCAAACTCCACTGAGTCTCACAAGGCTTGGATCAAGGACATTGATGAGATTACGGGGTCTAAACTCACTTTCCCAATCATTGCGGATCCAAACAGGGAAATTGCCCTGAAGTATGATATGATTGATTACCAGGATGCCACAAATTTGGATGATAAGGGTGTTCAGCTCACAATTCGTTCTGTCTTTATCATTGACCCAAAGAAGACCATCCGTTTGATCATTTCATACCCAGCTTCTACTGGTAGAAACACTGCAGAAGTGTTGAGAGCCTTGGATTCTTTACAATTGGGGGACAAGAATAGAATCACGACCCCAATTAACTGGGTTCCAGGTGATGATGTGATTGTTCATCCCTCTGTTTCTAACGAGGAGGCTAAGACTCTGTTCCCAAAGTTCAGAATCATTAAGCCATACCTTCGTCTGACTCCTTTGACTGTTCCTCAGAACAACTGATTTTGTTGTGTTATGCTGTGACGTCCGAGACGTTTGCTTTGTATAAGTGAGCCGGTATTATTGTTGTTTGGTTTTTCTTTTTATGTTCCGTTATTGTGATAAGCTGGATAATTTCAATTGGGAATATGTTATGTTCTGTAATTTCGAGATGTGATCAATGTATTCAGAAACAGCTGTAGGGTCACTAGTTGACGGCCGAAGTGGACAATTTGGGAGACCGGTGCTGTGGAACAGTACATCCGATTGTCTTTCTAGCGAATAACGGCACAACTGTAGCGTCTTGTAATCTTGTAATTAACACAATTGATTTTACAATACGAAAACTCGGTCGTCGTATCTGTAAAGTGCAACGCCTAGAACGACATTAAATGCTGTTCCTATATTCGTTTGGATGTCTGTCACAAGTGTTTTTTTTTTGTTCGCCTAGCCTTTCTTACTAAACTATTTCATGTAATTTAAGGAATGAGTTCATGTAAATTGACTGTTTCTGCACTGAGATATCTGGATGGTTCTCTAACATAGGAATACCCAGAACAGCAATGTACATTCTCTCAATGGTAGTATGTGTGACCCTTGAACTTTGATGTACTTAATTCAAAAATGTGTTATATCCAACAAAGGCAAATACTAAGGGTTTTCACACGGTAGTGCCATACAGCATGAAACGATGGCAATAGAAAAACTTGGAATTAGCAGAGAAGTTGATATTTTCAGTTCGGAGGACTCAGACATTCAAGACGTGAATGCATGCCCATTCCACGGTATTGGTGCAATAGAGTCGGTACGATGTCATATGACGGGGTGTCCCTTTCTATGTTGTGTTTTCCAAAATCGGCATAAGGATGTAATTCGTAACGTATCACTAATGCTGTTTCTGTTTACTAGTGACAATATTACACGAAATAGCCGACATGGGAGGTATATAACTGCATCATGGTTTATGAGATCTGGACAGGAATGGATATTTGCCGTGTTCAAAATTGCATCAAGGCAAGAATATGCAAGACTACTCTTGTATCATATCCAAACATGCAATGCTATGCAGTGTACTGCAGATAGCATATGGTGTATACTCTTAAATGTAGTAGTTATACAGTCGTGCTGTTCTCTGTCTCTAAATTGAACTGGTATTGGTTGATGATAAGGTTTTGAATCAGCAGCACATAAACAGCAGCATTAATTCGAACTTATGGACTAAACGTGTATTTAGCCAATTAAATATGCCAATAGATCAAACGTTAAAAAGGATTGCAGGTCGAGGTGTTGTAGCGGAAAATGGGACCTATATTAATGCGGTGATGGTGAGGCTAGTGATCACATCGAGCTATGAGAGTTTACAGGGTGGGTTTTTGGTCAGGGGGAGCAAAACAGTACACTTGAACATAGACAAATGTACCTGTGATTTGCTCAAATTCACTGGTATCTGTATATAATAGCCCAGTACAGTGTGAAATGTAGTTAGACAAAGAGGAGAAGACAGTAGGCGGTCAACTTTAACTTACATGAAGGACATGAACTACGCTATGATGGAATCAAAAGAAGTAGACTAATAAACAGGAAATTAGCTGCTGATTCTCACATACTTGCAGCATTTGAAACCACCAAGTATGAAAATCTATAGAATGCCTGCCAATATAGACTGTGTTGTTAGTCTGATTGTCCTGGGAACGACCTACCTGGTATCTGAATCACTTCATGCTCCGAATCGAGCATAACTGAGGGTCACATGTCTTACATGAGAACGTATTGCCTTTTCTTTCCTATGAGATACTGTACAATTTAATTAACTACTAAACCACTCATAACTCTATTCCACCATACTCCTAGAGTTGCGAGTAACAGGGCTCACAGTGAAATACATTACGAAACAAGGACTTTATTAACCAGAGTGCATATGTAATGTAGGCTGGTCATTTCTAATGTGTACATATAGGTGGTTTACATGAACAGCCCTACGGGAACAAAGGAGCCACATACACTTTGGTTTACTTCTGTCTAACAATCAGAATACCTGAATTTTATGAGCAACTCTGTTATAATCAGCTGACCAGACAATAAAGAATTATGATGCCTTCTGGAAAAAAAATCTCGATGAGCAACAAATAACATATAATATAAGACAGACAAGTGAAACCAGAAGTTGGAAGTCGTTGAAGGAATGATGTCATCATTGATCAGAATCATTCACCAGGGCTGTTGCCCTTAAAGGCAAAATGTTGCACCCCTTTCACTTCTAGGGACAAAATGATTATTTAACGTTGCAACCAGTTAAAGCTTAGCTTACGGCCAATAAGGTCTGGAGAAATTCATACCAGTAGCAGGTATAATATTACCTACTGTACCGAGGAAGACCATATACTGATATCTGCGGCTGCGTTAGTTGAGTGAGTATAAACTTTAAATATACACTTATAACTTGTTTGGGAAACGAATTTGGCTGTTACTTTTGTAGGCTCCATTCTTACATTGAAGCGTTCAACACCATGTCAAAAAGGGCATCAAAACTTCTTGGGTGGTCATACGTCTGCACATCAATGCACTGTATGCATAACTTTTGCAAGTTGGCGTAGAATGTACTAATGTAGCAATCGTCCTCACTTGTGGTCAATAGCCTTTTAGCAAATGAACCTATGTAAGATGTGTATAATTGGGGGAGCTTTAAACGGAGGCATGTACAACCAGCGAAAAGGTCTAATCTATGCAGCAAGAACGTGTTAAAAATCACATCATAAAAATTAAAGTATTTGTGTATATTTCAAGAGGGTGAAACACCCAGGAAAGGTGGTCCTGTTAGCAGATCTTCAAAGAAGCTATCTGTAATATAATTTCAATTCACCCGCAATAAAGATGAAAATATTAACAATGATTCAGAAAAACACACACAAAGAATCCATAACAAAGGGTAAACAGTAACTACTTTCAAACTCCTTGGTGATTGAGGGTTATAACATCTCACAGATAGTCAAAAAACACTTAGCAATAAAGATTGATATAATACGAAAAGAGCCACCTTACATTCGCAGTAAATATGTAGGAGTTTATACAGCATACCCCGATTTCTTTCCAGGGCTGGTAGAAGATCATATCTCTTCTCAGAGTTTTCCGAGTGAACATTACTCGAAATGCGCATACGTAAACAGACGCAGAGTGAATATGCATGTAGCTCTTTACATATAAAGGAGACGCAGAGTGAATAGGCATGTAGCTCTTTACATATAAAGGAGACGCTTCGTTTTAAAGGCCTGAAAGCGTACATATCTCTAATATTACGAATTCCACATATTTGAGAAAAAACACGGTGAGCTACTGCTGTAGTTTTTACATTCTCATTTACGATATAAGGGTCGAAATACTCTTGCTCTTCTTTAAAACGCTGTGCTTATTCGCCTAAAATGGATCAGAAAAGCAGCAAGATGTGTGCCTCGCTAAAGCTGTTTGTGTGTTCGGGAAAGCTGTGCTGATTAGCAAATGTACTACAAGGCATATAAATTGTGGATAGCCAAAGATAATCATATACTGCTGACTCTTTAGTGTAAAGTTATCCACTACAGGCTCATCCTCAAACGTTTCCTTAAATAGATCGAGCCAGCGGTTTTTAATTTTAGGACGGGAGTATGTGTGAGATTACTCGCTAAAAGACATTCGATCATACACTGAACATTTCCACGTACAAAACCACAGACCTATTTTAGAGTGTGAACTTCTGACAAGCCAAGTTGAAGGTCGCTTTCTTTTTCAAAACAATTTCCTTTTTCAAGAAGAAGGCGTGTAGAAAATTGCATCAGTTGACCAGAGCTGTATCGACATGCACGTAATGCAGCCATTCTACATGATATGACACAAGGCAAACCTAGGGGGGTGTTAAGTCAACTAGTCTA
Source organism: Williopsis jadinii (assembly GCF_001661405.1). NCBI lineage: Eukaryota > Fungi > Ascomycota > Saccharomycetes > Phaffomycetales > Wickerhamomycetaceae > Williopsis > Williopsis jadinii. Next base: position 156,310 of record NW_017963663.1, read on the forward strand.
CATAATTCTGGAAGTGCCTATTGCCTTGGACCAACAGTATTTAACATGACAGATGTTCCTGAAGTTTTAGGTGATATAGAAAAAATAAGTGCTTTTTTTGTTTCACAAAGTGTTTTAAGGTATGAACTCTTCAGAAAGTATCTATGATGACTATAGCACTGTCTTTTTGCAGTGGCCCGAAATGACAACAGAACAATTGTTTCTCGGTGATGAAGGTCGTGAAAGATCAACTAAGAAAACGGATAGAGTTTGGAACACAGACCTTTTATCACACAGCTTCAAGAGTGACACCACAGAGCAACATGCGAATCCCAAGGAATTGGACTCTTTTCTAAACATCGTCACTTGGCCCATTGGTGGTGCTGATCACTCAAGTATGACATTACTCACAGAGGGCGTACAGATTAAAGAGGTCAAAACATCTTCTACACCATTGGAGGAAAGTGTTTATTGGGAGTCGCCATCATGGGTTGATAATATGGTCTTTAATTCCACGAGTACAACATGTTCCAATATCAGTTCAACATTCTCAACACCATTTTCTCCCAAGTTCTTACACTCTCAGGGCTCTACATTACAGAGGTCCCCAATAGGGGAGTCTCCGAAGTCTGACATGGATATTACTCAAGCACAGAAAATTATTGAAGAAGGATCTTTGCTTGATCAAGACCGAATAGCGAGAGTTTCGAAGCGTGTCGTTGACGTTACAGAAGGCGAAGCCGATGCAAGCGTTCACCTCAAAGACTCTGCTTCAGATAAAGCTTTAATTTCCCCAGAAAAAGCTGGCTCTTTGGGGAGGGATAAATTGATAAAGCAAAATGCAACTAGAAAGCAAAGGGTATACAAATCTACATTATCGAATACTTATGGAGACCATCAGAGCCATGTACCTATCGTGCCTCAATTAAAGGGAAACAAAGCCATCTGGAACAAGATTGAAGAGAAGAAGAAGAAAGGGTATTATAAGTGTGGACATTGTGACTCTACATTTACCTCGATGATGACCCTCGCAGAGCATATTGACGAGGAAAAGATTAAACGTCCCTACAGATGCCCCTTTAATGATTGCCCATGGTCCATCCTTGGCCTTCCTCGACGTGCTGAAGTTCGCAGACATTGTGCGGCACAACATTCTACTTTAATTGATCCCACAAAGCTGATACCGGATGCTTCTCCAAAAGAGCCACTTGAATTTACAGAAGCTGAAAGCTATCAATGCTCTAGTGCGTTGTGTCAAAAATGCTTCAAAAGACGTGATGCTAGATTAAGGCACGAGAAACTGGTTCACAATAACCCTCAATCGCGGTTCAACAAAAGATTACATGGACTAAGGGTGAAGTACAATACTGATGATGTCGTGGAGCTGGCACAGTTAATCGAGAAGCTCAAATGAGTAATTTATTATAATCTATTTTATTAATAGTGTTTTTTTGATTTCTTTAATAGACTGTCATAAACTGGAAGTCCGGGGTCAACAACGAATGAATAATGACGTCTACCGAAGTAATTGTTCAACCATGACAAGCTTAGGACAACCATGTATCGTCTCGGGTATGCAGAATCCCTTTCCTGTGTTGTAGTGTTAGCCATGAAGATTCTAATCCTGAGTCTACCATGACAACCAGCTCTGGTTGGTGATTTAATCGCCAGTTTAATAAGAGTATGTAAAACACGCCAGGAAGGATAGATTACGCAAGTTGTTGCTTCAAGTATGCTCGACATAGATTGTGAGAGTGTGCGAGCAAGCAGGATCGTTTTATTCAAAACTAACCAGATTCAAGTGTTCATCATAAAACATTATCTTTTAAATATATAAAGACACATGAGCATATAAAGCTTAACTAAGCGAGCAAGTTGTTTTCATTTTCAGTGCTACTTGTTTTATCAACGTTGTCACCGTCGCTTGATACATTTTCACGGTGTTCGGCCATTGCTTTGTTTTTCTTCAAATGTTCGATATCGTGGTCAGTAATGGACTCACCAAAGACCTCGACAACTTCCTCCAAAGTACGGCCAGATGTTTCAACCCAAGTCAAGTAAACGACAACAAGCTCAACAGCCAATATACAGCAATACACAATGTAGTATCTCCATTCAATAGCATCCATAGCTATTGGATTGACGAAACCATTGTAAATCTGGATGATTTGTTGAACCAAGACACACAAATTTATACCCTTAGTTCTGATCGTGAAAGGTAGAATTTCAGTCAAGTAAAGGTATGGTAAGCCGTTCAGACCCAAGTTATAGGCCAGATAATACAAGAAGATCATTGCCATGACACCTTTTCCGAGGGAACTGTCTTCAAAGTTTCTTTGTTGGTTGATGGCAGACAGAATAGTCCAGATGACATAAGTGAGAAGCATGGATGCGACAGAGGTGATGAAGACAGTTCTTCTTCTAGTGTGGTTGTGTGCAAACAAATTAATAATGATACTGATACCATAGTTATAGATCATAAGTCCACCATTGAAGATCAGTTGTTGAGAAGTGGAAGTGATGCCGATAGAGTTAAGGACAATAGACAAGTAGTAAGAGACCAAACCATTACCAGAGAGCTGCATAATCACACCCAAGAAACAGAGAATAAAGAGTCTCTTTCTATTACCTGGAGTCTTGAAGAAGGACAAGTAGGAGAAATGGTTTGCATACTTTTCTTGCTCAATAGCAAGCTCAATCTCAGACATTTCAAAATCAACAAGGGCACCGCATTCTTCTTCATTACCACCACCATGGTATTTAAGCAATATTTCCCTAGCCTCAGAGTTTCTGCCCTTAGATATGAGGAAACGTGGGGACTCAGGAACAAAATAAATCAGGCAAATTTGTGCTAAAGGGAAGAAACCTTGAATTATTGATGGAATTCTCCAAGACCAGTTTCTGCCAACATTTCTTGTACCAAATGAGACCCATGATGAGATAATAGCACCTAAGTACCAATTGGAGTTAAAGAATGCAGTAACAGCCTGTCTATGAGTCGGGTATGAAAGCTCAGAGATCAATGGTGGTGATGCAATTGTGGCTACACCATTACCAAAGCCAAGAATGATTCTTGCAACCAAAAACATGGCATATGTGCGTCTACTTGTCTCTTGTTTATCATTTCCGTTAACATGTAACCATGTACCAGCACAAGACTGAATAATAGTCCCAATAATCATAATCACATCACCAATTGTAATAGCATGTCTTCTACCTAAACGGTCTGAGATTGTACTTGCAACCAGGGTGGAAAGAAGAACACCGAAAACCACACCATTTGCAATGGCACCAAGAACAGCACCTTCAGGATGGCCCATGGCAGACATCCAATCGGGCATAGATTGGAAAGCGTTAAGCAGTGAACCATCGTAGCCGGTATTTGTAGATGTGAGGGAGACAATCAGAATCAGCCAATTCAAAACCAAAAAATGGCGAGTCTTCCACCATGGCATGGTTGAATTTGGAAGGTAGTGTGCCAAATTATCATGGCGTTGCTCGTTCTTTTCTCCATCTTCTTGTCTCTTCATTTCTTCTCCCGTAGCAGTTTTTTTGTTTTTACCAAATTTCCACAGTTTGGCCTCATCAGCAATCAATCCAATCATTTTCTTTCAACTTATGACTGATGATAATGTGTAATGATTTTGAAAAGAACTTCTTCACGTTCAAAGGATCAGGAGGTGGAGGTGCTTTTATAGGGCCTCCAATTATCACAAGTTTCCCTTCATTTCATCCATGGTGTTTCACAACTGTAGAATAGAAACCCGTAACGCACCCCGGATTAAATGACCCCTTTATTCCGTAGTTGTATGATCCAAAGTACGTTCACAAAATACAAAACCTTCAATATGTGAACCCCAAATATAATGATAGTCTTTTTAACCCCAACTCTTCTACATATTCCACTGATGGTTACAACTTCGGAGAAACATGCGGAATAAATTTGCATAACAGTACATAGCCGTGCATCTGTGAAAAACTCTCCATCCCAGCGTTGGTGCAACTCCATTTTTAAAGCACTATCGTTGGAATTAAACATGTAAAGTAACGGAAACTTCATGGACGCTGATGGGACTGTCATTTTCAACTGGTGTTAAGCGTAGTCTTTTGCGCTTGCTCCAGTAAAACCGTGTTATTGTTCTTACATGCAACAAGAAATGAATACGTCATGTTTAATGACGGATACTCACGAGTACTCGAAGCCGATGCCGACATCATTACCTATACACCCAATCTCTTGAAAGTAGAACGCAAGGAATTGGATATGCAATTGGAGCCTAGAACTGTCTCCGCTGTACGGTTTCTGATGTACAGCGTGTGATGTGGGGTGGGAATGTTATTATACAACTGTCAAGCTCTTAACGCTTGCGCCTGTGGAGGGGATTATTCCGATGCAGACGACTCTCTCGCATGACTCCCATGAACGGGTGGAAACTTACCGTGAGCCTTCATCCATAGTACTAGGAGCTTGCTCTACCGTCCAGTATTTGGTGACCTATGTGACTCTAAAAGAACTGACTCATTTGAACAGCTTTATAGAATAACATGGACTAACACGTTATAAACAATAGATAGACTGGGAACCTTGGATTATGTACTGCGAATGCATAGGCAAAGGGAGGGGGAGGAAACAAACGAGAAGGATACGAATGCAAAGATCAGCTCTATGTTCAATGTGCAAAGATGTCGAAACTTTGGGATATTATCAGAACTCTCGATCTATGTATTATTAACAACATTGTTGATATGGGTACTTGGTCTGGGAAGCACTTGAAAGAAACCGACTTATGATTCGACCTTAGATGCCATTGCAAAGCAGCAAATTGGTATAGACAATTGAGTTGGTCCATGCTTAGGTCTTACTGGGAGGGATGCTTGGAGCTTTTCTAACGAAACATATGTTCACATGCGGTATCTGCTCTCCATATTCACGCCAGTGTGACCCTCGTAAACTGTAAACGGAAAAATGGATTTACATATACATATGGCTTCTTGTACTGTAGTAAATCGCTACCAATTTTTCCAACAAGGCTTTGTCAACGATTACTAGTCCAGCATTAAAAAAGGATACGAAAAGAGAGCCATTGTTTGCTATTTTTGCTCCGAATGATACAAAGCCGAATCGGTCTCAGATATCCTGTATCGTGGTTGACCATTGTTAAACTGGTTAAACGGTGGTTGGAATAACAAGTTGTATATGGTATAATTCATAGCACAATCAGACCAAGCAGTTATAAGTGTCGTGTAATGAGGGACGTGGGTGATTTCATCAATCTTTCTACCTTTGTAATCTGAACCCTCTTCACCTGGGTTGCGCTATGTAGTCGGATAATTACACGGGGGTGCTTCATTATATTACAGCATAATTTCTCGGAATATTTGGATTGATTCATCTACAGTGGTACTTTCGTCATTGTCGAACTATTCACCTTGTATGAGAAAATAACTTTATAGTTCGTCGATAATTCTACCTAACGCTTCTTCAAATGTATCGGTCGCAAGTTCTTCCGCAACGTTAGAAACTATTGAAACAAATTCTCCCATAGTTGTAGTAATAGCTTCACTCAGTGATGATACTGTTTCAACAACATCAGATGCTACTCCTACTGCTGACGTTGTTGTTGTTGTGCCAATGGCCTGAACGATATTGGACGCCTTTAAAGGCTCAACCTTTAGAGGTTTTGATACGAGCCCCAGAGTTGAAAACAACGCACGTGTTGAATACCATACAATTCTCCATGACAGTATCACGGGCCACTTCAACAATCTGCTCCAAAACACTTTGAAAACACACAGGGCAAAGAACGCTAGGGCGTAGTACATCCTCTTCTTATCCTTCATACTACTTAGCCGGATATCGTTGATGAACACCTCTGACCGTGTAAGCATCCCACCAACAACGTCATTCCTCTCTGCAAATCTTGATAATGAATCACCTTGGATTTCCAACTCTTCAATATTCAATTGAGACTGCACCAGTGAAGACTGTAATATCTGTGATGAGGTTACGAGTTTTGAAGTGATCTTTCTCGTTGTGTTCATGATCTTTGCGTCCTTTGAGACGACTTCTGGCTCCTCATGGGTCTCAATGGCAGTGTCAGCAGTGTCAGCAGCGACTTCTCTGTTGTACTTGGCCCTTTTCAAATCTTCAAAATTGGCCAATTGATCCTCCCTTTGAGATAATTGCTTTGTAATGAGATTCTTCTGGAATCTGTTCATGAAATCCCTCAATGAGTCGTACTCAGCAACGAGCTCAATCTGGGTGTGCACAGGTTTATCCAGGTCTAGCCCGAATTGGAACTCCAACTCATCATGAAGGTAATCAAGCGAATCGTTGTACTGGGAGAGAAGTAGAAAGATCTTTTCTTTGTCCAAGCCAGCCTCCGTGTAGAGAAGCCTTGCGAGTGAGTTCTTCAAGTCGTGCAGCTGTCCAAGCTGGGCCTCTATCTCGGTCATGATCGGCACTGCCTGGTTGCTATTAGAGATGTTTCCTTGTGCCCTTTCTGGTTGGTGATGGAAGTTGTAAAGGTGTCTGATCGGAATTCCCTCCTCAAAGCGGAAAATGCCGACACGGATCGGAATTGGGAGAGAAAACTTGATTACGTAACCACATATCGAAGCTGCTTACATAATACATCCGCACACCAACTTTTTCGTCATGTTTTTTCCTCGCTCGTTTGCCGCCGCCGGTTTTGTGGTTTTTTTTTTTCCGCTGTCGTCCACCCAAAACTTTCCAACATTGAAACTTTCACCACAACTCCAAACAGCAAAACAAAACACCATTTCAACCTTCAAAAGGCTCCCTCAGGTTGGCAGTTTCAAGCACAAACGCGTGGAGAAGATCAACAACGTTGCTTAGTTAGAAAGGAACGTTTGTAGGAAGAGGACGAAGAAGCATTTTGTCGAATTAGCTGGCTTTGCATACACATTAATATCGTCAGTTTGAAGGCAGCTCATAGTCACCATCAGTTATCGTTGCATCAAGACCAGTCCTAGTTTACAATGTCATGGTTATTTGGCTCTAAGAAGGAGGAGACGCACACGGAGAGCGGTGCTGTGTCGTCAGGGATTGACCCGAAGCTGGGGTTTGACCCATCCCAGATCTCTAGCGTCTCTCAAATCATATCAGCACCAGGCGGGCTGGACACCTCGAGATTGCATCCGCTTGCCGGTTTAGAGAAGGGGGTTGAGTTCATGGACCTGGAGGATGAGGAGCTGACACACATGGAGGGCGCTCAAGGCTTGATTCCTTCTCGTGGTTGGACCGATGACTTGTGTTACGGTACAGGTGCGGTGTATCTCCTTGGTTTGGGTCTCGGTGGTTCATATGGGTTCTTTGAAGGTTTACAGAACATCCCGGCCAATGCTCCGGGGAGACTGAGACTGAACACGGTGTTGAATCATATCACCAAGCGTGGTCCATTCCTCGGTAACAACGCTGGTGTCTTGGCCTTGACTTATAACCTCTTCGACTCTGCTCTCGACGCCTTTAGAGGCAAGCACGATATCTATAACTCTGTTGTCGCAGGTGCCCTTGCAGGTGCGCTGTTCAAGTCCTCGAGAGGCCTGAAACCAATGGGTTACGCAAGTGTTCTCATGGCTGGTGCTGCTGCTGCATGGACTGGTGTGAAGGGTGTTCTATTGGGTCAATAAAGGGTCTATAAGGCGTGGGGTGGATTTCGATTAAGCTTGTACATATACGTGTATTAAAAGAGAAGAGAGAAGAATAAGAGTAAATGTTTAATACGCAGTCTTTTGAACTATGTAGATATCTGTTGTCTCTTTGGAGGAATGGCACTGTTTTCCTCTTCGTCATCAATCTTGTGCTTCTTGCCCTGCTCACTCTTTGAATCAAGCAGTTTTAGCATTTCACGTATATCGTCATATGTCTTTGCTTTTATCATCACCTGATACCATGACTCCTTTCCTGGGACCATTCTCGTTAACATGTACTTGGAATTACCAAAGAAGTTGTCCATCTCTTGTGCCAGCTCGATGTACTCCTTCACTGCGGATTTCCAGTCTAGAGGTGATTCGTTGAAGACAGTTGGATTCTGTTCAGCCTTCTCAGCAATCATACCTCCACAATCTTTACCAAATTCTTGCTGTAATTTGATGAAATCCTTTCTATCCAGCAATGCACCGTTGATGATAAAGCTCACACCGGCTTTATCACAGATCGACTTGACCTTATCAACGTAATACCGTATAGGAGCCTCTCTGTTTCTCATCTGTTGGGTACGACAGTGTAACGTCAGATTGGTTATGCCGGTCTGTACCAATCTCTCAACAAGTTCTAGCGTCTTGTCCTGTTCTGGCATTAGTCTAATCTTGACGCTTATTGGTTTACCCTTCGGTTTACCGACTTTCTCCACCAGACTTGTCAAGATGGAGCACAGCAGGTCAGGTGTTTTCAACAGAGCAGCACCCATACCAGAGTGTATGGAGAAGTGCTTTGGACAACCAGCATTGATGTCGATACCAGAGACGTCATCTATAACTTTGTTGGCAGCCTCAACAGCAATATCGGGATTAGCAGTGCCCATTTGGAATATCAGCTTTGAGTGTTCCAATTTCGGGTGAGTCCTAAACACCAGGTTCGTGATACCTGGGATCTTCGTATGCCCTGGAGAGAGGTAGTCAACGGTCCCCAGCTTGGAATTCACTATCCTTTCACAAGTTATAATCTTCTTATCAATAATCTCGGGGCTCCAGACGAGATCAGCACCGTATCTCAGTGCCAGGAGACGTGTTGGTAGCTCGCCGGCTCTAACCATCGGCGCAAGCACCAGTTTGCCTCGATAATCAACCATAGTCCAGCTCTCTATCACACTCAGGCAGTAACCTACAAGCACTTGCTACGTGGTTTGGGAGTCCTCATTCATCCGTTTATGGGTCGCAACAAAAGAGTGAAAATTTTCCGGAAGTGATCGATGAGATGCGCAAAAGCCGGCCGGAAATAACCTAATTCGGCAACTCTGTCGTTTTCGGTGATTATGATGAAGAAACTTATTCTACCGTCCCAACTCCCTTACAAAGATATACGACTCCACGATCTAATCAGTTGGCCTCTTTGAACAGCCTCTTAGCAGAGCACACAGTGGCTTCTAAAAGCACACCTCCGCCTCTCCCCTTTGATTGGATTGAATGCATGTATCGCTGCAAGGTACACCTCGTTTCCAGAGCAACATGATTAGGCTAGAGCCTGACCCGAAAGGTACCGGAATCTTATTTCTCGTTCACACATGAAACATTTCACGTTCTCCACGGTGAGTTGTTTTGAGAGACAAGATGATTAGCAGAGTGAATATAACCTGTTTTGTTAGGAATTGCCCACACAGGCCCATATCACGGCGAGAGAGCCGAGTTCAAGCTCTGTGTAGCGGTTTCTATTGCTGTTAATAGGGGGATCCTCTTTGCTGCTTGTCTACAGCGCAGACACGCGACTTATAGAAGTGTTTCACTGGACAATTCGACGCGTCTTGAAACAAATGCTAAGCACAGACACATGCACATATGAACTGTAAATGAATTCTAGATTACTTTTAAGAGGGCTTTCGTAAACAATTTATATGTCCTCAATTTCCTTGTCCGACCTGGAATGTGTATATAACTTGTATGAACAGCCCATTGTTTCCGCTTAGTTTTTGTAATAAGCCAGAATACACTCCTTGGAAACTGGTCAACTCGCTTGATAATGACGACTGGTAATACCTCTTCGCAGATGAAGCTTCTCATGGAGAACAAACAGAGCAGACTGAAAGCAGAAGGGCTATACATCTACGACTTTGAGCTGTTCAACAAATGGCTATTGAAGGAACAGGACTTGTTCGATATATTTGCCTGCAATGGAATCAACCATACATCATGCCGTTACGTGATTCACTACTTGACCAGGGAGCTGAAATCACGGCTCGGTGAAATTGACAAGAACAATGTGTCAAGACACGAACTATCCGCACTGTATGACGTTTTCAAGCCAAGTCTGGGCCAGTTCAACCAAGATGATATAGAATTCGCCAATAGATTCATCAAATCGATGTTCCCATACGGGGGTTGCTCATATACAGGACCGAAACTGCAAAAGATGCTTACGGAATCCAAATGGATCACCATTATCCTATCACTACGTATTGTCTGGTCTCTCTTACCAGAGGCCATTGTTCCTTGGGATACCTTTGAGAAATTCGCACAGTGGGAGAAGAATGAAGGGTTCAACAATTTTCAGAGCTTCTATCAGCAGCTGCCAATATTTATGCCCTCTCATAATCACTGCTGTGTCTTGTTTGAATTTTTAGAGATATTTATCACCATATTCGATAACGACTATTTACTGGATCTGAAAAGCGCACTTGATGTTGTCTATACAGCTGGTCAGATTTGCTTCTCTAGAGATACTTATTGCGAAGGTACAAGCGATCACCACAAGGATGACGATTTACAAGAACTGCAAAATTTCTACTACAAGAGAGGCTACAGCTTCCATTATATATTTGTGTCTTATCTGAGAGCACTGTCGAAGGAATCAACGTTCAGCCAATTTGCTATGTTGGATATCTTTGACGTTGTAAAGACATATCCACCAGCTGATTACAAACCAGTCACTCAAAGGGCGTTGACTCTAACTGTTCCCTCTGATGAAGAGCTGAAAACTACCAATTACTTCAAGTTGATTTCAGTGGCTGCTAATTCTTCAGCAAGGATATACTCGTCCAACCACACTTTCACAAAGTACGAGAATAAGTTCTTGGACAAGTTTGAAGTCAATCCGTACAAGGTGATTGATAACTTCTTTTCAAAATCTTCAAAGAACTACTTGCTCAAGTTTGATAGGAACTTGAATTTTGATAACTTCAAAGTTAACAGTACCATCACAAAGATGAGGAAGAGTTTGAAAGATGACACCTTGTTTGCCAACAAAGAGTTCATATCAACATTCATCAAGGACTTCAACAGATACGGGTTTGAGAGTGAGAGGGAAAATGGTAATTCACCAGAGACTTTCCTCCAAGATACTATCAACATGAACTTTAGCTCGTCATTTGATCAACTGAACTCGAATCCGGTTCGTTTGTCCAAACTGGAGATTAGTGAGTGGTTCATCAACGCTTGGAAGTATGAAACGTTTCTGGGCTATTTGCAAAACACTGCTGTCATCAAGTTGACGAGAACTATCGGTGACTGTGATTGGTTGATTTTAACATCTCATGACAAGGTTTCTGCCAATAATAGATATTTGACACCTCCAAACTCAGCTGGTGTTGAGGACCAAGAAGCTAACGATATCTCAAAGCAAGATAGGAAACCACCGCGTAAAGAAGCTCATGACATTAAACAAAGGTCAGCGACTCCAAGAGCAAGTATGGTGAAGAGTGCTCAATTTGTCAATGGGGCTTCTCAAAGTGACCCTCTGCCAAAGCTTATCTTGATCTCTAACGATACGCCACAATGTACCAAGGTGGAAACGCCAAAGAGAAATAACGAGGACAATTGCATCAAGAGGGCCAGTATTGTTGCTAAGAAATCAATGGAGAACTTAGCGTCGATGGTATCGAGTGACAGCTTCTCGACGAAGAAGGAACCAACAAACGTTGTAACCATGAACGATACCATCGATAGCATTTTGCAGAAACCAATGAAGCCTATCGAAAGATCGTCAAATAACCTTTCCAGTCCTAAAAGAGCATCTGTCATGACTATTGAAAAGGTCACGGATAGTATTGCAGAGCGAAGCTTTGAGAAGGTCAAGATTGTCAGTGTTGGTGAAAAGGTCAAAATGGTGAGCTCATCAGAAGATGTGAGTGTTGTTACCAGTGAGAAGGACAAGAAGGCAGAAACTATTGAAGAGAAAGAAGAGGATGACACTGCTTCTCAAGGTCTAATGACATTTGAGAAACCACCTGCAAGAGAACAAACATCTAGATATATCTATCAAACACCTCCACAGTTGTGTTCTCCAACCGTCCCACCTCCACTGATTCAAAGCTCACTTAATGTCAATTCAATGGATTCTGTTACCTCCAAGTTTGTCACAGAGAAGTTGAATAGGAACCCATCAGAGATATTTGGAAAGTTCAACCTAGCACAGGTGTCTCCACAAAGTGTTCTTGAGTCAAAATTCGAAGGAGCATACTCTCAAGATAAGGTCCCCATGATCAAGACACCAGTTCCACCAGCCAGTAAGAGCATCACCATTGAACTTCCCTCTACTGCTCAATGTAATGAGCTAAACGTTGACAATGGCTCTCCGAGGAACCATTCATCGATTCTGAATCATAGACCTTCACTGAAATCAAGAAATACAAGTGGTCAGTCACCAGTGACCCAGATGCTTCCAAAGTTCTTCAGGAAGCCTTCAATGACCAATGATCTTTCCCGGTCAGAATCGAACGATTCCTTGTCATTTATCAATGACGGCTCAGGAACTGACAATATCTCGAAGACAAGAAACAAGACAGACTCTGGCAAGACCACATCAGGAGAGTCGTTTGATACACAAGCTCGTCTGGTATATCACCAGGGAACCTCATCTAGAAGGAAGGAGTTTATATCAAGAACGACACCACTAAGCAGCCCACTAGCACAGGTTGATTCTCCACAGCTGGGGCTTAGAGAACCAAGCTTACAATCCACTAAGCAGCGGATTGGAAAGAGCACTGAAAGTCTCGATAGTGCTTTTAGTGGGAAGACTGATTCCTCAAATCAGAACAACTCGTCATTAGACTCTTTCGCTGAAGATGATAACGACGATGCGACTACTGATACTCAAGATACAAGTTTGCAAGAGACAGTAACTCATGATACCAAACAATTGACATCTTTGGATGCCCTTACAAGTGAAATTTCTGACACTTTACGATTTTTTGATGAACCCACCAGTGAAGTATCAATTGAAGATACACAATGAATACAAAAAATTCATATAATTTGTATGAACATGCTTTATAATTTTAGTTTAAGTAGAGCTCTCATATACAATACAGCTAAAAAATGATTTAGAGCTCATCGTGAACAGTTACTTTCTCATCCTTGTTAACTTCCGAATAGGTTTCATCTGTAGTTTCCTCTTCATGGGGAGATGGTGAGACATTGGATTCAACGTTATCACTTTCAGTCATGAGTTCATTCCCATCAGTTGCATCTTGATGAGTTGATTCAAGCACGAAACTTGAGGATGTTGTGGTTTGAATAGTCTCAGTTAAAAGACTACCAGTAGACATTGACGTAGATACCAATGAATTTTCAGCAGAATCAGTTTCCGAATTGTCACTAATGGAACCTTGTTCAGTAGATTTCACATCGGAAGAATCGAAGCCAGCGTAAGAGCTTGGTGTACCACTTCCTTCAGCTATCATGGTTTCGACTGTTTCCATTATGGAGTCTTCTTCAGTAGTGTCAACTTCCAAATCTCCAAAAGAAGAATCAACTAACGACAACTCAGAACTCTGTTCGTAGTCGGTTTTGAATTCCTCACTCGCAATCTCTTCTTCACTTGAGGTTTGCTGAAGGCTTTGAGTATTGATATTATCTTCTGTAATGGAGCTAGCAAATGAACCTTCAACAATTTCCGTGGAAATATCAAAGGCACTTTGGTCTGCTTCTTGTGGTTCAATTGCAATGTCAGATAACTCCTGGTATTCAAACTGAGAGCTGGAAACAGAATTCGAATGAGTACTGTTTAGCTCTGTAACATCTGCGGTACCCATTGGAACATCCTCACCAGTGGTATCTTTCTTGAATGATACGTCGGACAATTTGCCATCAAGACTTTTAGCAAGTGGACTTTCAAAAACTGGATCGGTAACCTTATCAGTTGGAAGAGTTGTGTTACTGATTTCAATATCAACAGATGCATGACTATATGCCTCGTTCAGTGCTGATGATTCTGGTGATGAAGGTTCTTGAAGTTTAGTAAGAACAGAGTTATCCGCATCTGTGTGATGATCATCTTCATCTTCATCTTCATCCTCATCTTCTTCTTCCTCTTCATCCTCATCCTCTTCGTCCCCCTCGTCCTCATCATCCTCATCATCCTCTTCATCCTCATCATCCTCTTCATCCTCTTCATCCTCTTCACCATTTTCATTATCCTCTTGCTCATCTTCTTCAAGTGATTCATGGTCAGTGACATCAATATGAGGTTGTGTTGCACTTAGGGCGAGGTCGGTCTCCTTCGAGAATTCATCATTGACTTCAGCTGGTACGTGTTCATGACCTACAGATGCATCTAGTGCGCCAGGCTTTCCTGTTGAGGACTCATGCTCACCATCAGTTATCTCCTCCTGTGAACCCAACACCTCACTGTCAACTGCTGTTGTTTCCGGAGCCTTTCTTGACATAGATTCAAAAGCGATATGAGTTTGGTATTTTCTCCAATCATCATCTTCTTCTTCTTGTTGCTGGTTGTTACCAACGTTGGAAAGGTCGACAGGAGCTTCCTCTTCATTATCAAACTCAAAGGAGCCTCTAGTTCCACCAACTTGTGTGTCCTCTGGATGAACATCCAAAGAGGTCGAATGTGTGTTTTCTTCATTAGACAAATTTGTATCTGTGGATCTCTCTCTTGTTGTCTCTTCGGAAGGGTATGTCTCCTCATTTTTGGTCACCGCTTTGTTGACCTCCTCTTCTCCTTCATCATCTTCTTCATCTTCATCTTCCTCCTCTTCCTCCTCTGTTTCTTCCTCCTCTTCCTCTTCTTCCTCTTCTTCCTCTTCTTCCTCTTCTTCCTCTTCTTCCTCTTCTTCCTCTTCTTCCTCTTCTTCCTCTTCTTCCTTTTCTTCCTCTTCTTCCTTTTCTTCGCCCTTACCGTCAATCTCCTTTTTAGTGGTAGTTTCAGTGGTTGCTCTAAGCTCTTCTTGAGATTCTTCTTCGACATCGCTTTCCAGTTTAACCTCTGACTCTTCCTCTTGAGAATGTTCTACTGCGCTAACATCTTCCTCAGTATATTTTTCAGTTTGAACCTCCGTATGATCTGACGTTCCTTCTGGCTCCCTAGTAACACCCTTTTCAGTTCCCACGCTTATAACTGTTTCCGGCTCTTCATCAGGCCCTTCTTCAGTTTCACTAGGAATGGTATCTTCGTCTCTTCCTTCACTATCTTCTTGTGCTTCTTGTCCTTCGTCTTCATCTGCTTCTTCTCCATCTTTTTCAACTTCCTTCTCATCTTCCGCTGTCTTGTCCTCTTCTGTCTTTTCCTCCTGATCTACATATGTAGAATCATCTGAAAGTTGCTGCTCTTCCCTCTTTGTAAGGATTTCATCTGTATCGTCCAATGATGTATGCTCCAGAACAACATCATCAAGGGAGGCAGTACTAAGAGTTGGCTCATTCTTTTCAACAACATGTGACCCACTGAGTATGTCTGGTGAGTTTGAGGAACTAGTCTCAACTTCAACAGACGGCTCAGTCACTTTCGTTTTACGTTTAGTTTCGCCTTCTGGCTTTGCCTGTACAACAGAATGACTTGCAATTGAACTCTTCTCAAAGCTTGAAGACAAAGTATCGACGTCAGAAGTTGTAGTTGTTGATTCAGTCTTAGTCAACGCTGAGGGTTCTGAAGTGACCAACACAGTTGACGTTATTGGTTCAACAGGGATAGATTTTTCACTTGTGTCGATGTTTACATCAGACTGTGATGAAGCAGACTTGGTTTTTTTGATATTTTTGGTCTTTGTTTTCTTCTTCTTTCTCTTCTTGACGGTTGAATCACCAATCAAAGTTTTTGGTCCTGGTTCTGAAGTTAGAGTAACTGTTGATTCTATGGACACAGCTGCGACTGATTCGGCTATTTCATCTTCATAAATGTGTTCTGGAGCAGTTGATGTGAGCACAGGAGCAATAGAACTGGTGATGCTAGATTGTGTAGTTTGTGTCTTTTGAATCAAGGTGAAGTACTCCAACAGTTCATTGTCGTTTGAGCCTGTAGCATAGTACAAAAACCATGCACCAGAAGCAAAGACACAAAACAACGCCAATTGAAACAGTCTCAAGAAGAAGTAGTAGATTCTATGGGTCTCAATTCCTAATTTATCAGGAATCTCCAGGACCTTAATGGTCTTTGCAGCTGAAACGGTAGCCAAGAATTTCCCGTTTGGAGTGAAACAAACTTTTGTAATACTCAACCCATGAACGTTTGGAACGATCTTTATAGTCTTTAAACTTTGGCTCTTCAACAATATGACAGAATTTTCATTACCAGCCAATGCTATGACACCGTTCTTAACGTTAATATCAATGGTGGTGATTCCTTTGATTTTCTTGGTAATGACTCTGTCTTTAACCACTTTCAACTTCTTTCTGATGGACAGTCTTGAGATCCCAACGCCGGATGACTCTGGAAGACTATACGTAACCAACACGTTGTTGTTATCTTGAAACTTGACCTTTGAAAGTGTTCCCTGGAAGTCGGTTTTTCTCATCAAGGACTTACCAGTGACAGAAGAGATGATCTCAAGCGTAGTTGGAGTGATATATGTTAGCATTTTACCATCTGGTGAAAAGTCCATATCCTTAACCTCGTTGTTTGTCTCAATCTCATACTTTTCAAACACCTTCTCCGTTGAAAGAATATGAATCACTGTCGGCAACTTTGAGGTGGCAGTGGCCGCCATAACACCATCCTCCGAGAGCGTAATGAGCTTCTGATATTGCAACGGAGTTGCGATCGGTTCCAACGATGCAGATGTGAGATAGACCAAGTGGTCATTCCTGTAAACAAATTTCCTCAAGTTGTGGTTATGGCCTGCCCTTATAGCCTCAGCGCTTTCATTGGCACCGAGAAAAATCAGATTATTGGCCGCATCCAACACGTAGGGGATATCATCCTCTTCGCTCAATTTCAACTCACGAAACTTCTTGATCTTCTTCTTCTTCTCAAACTGGATCGTTAGCGCCGTCAACCTGTTGACAGTAGCACCCGGCTCCGAATGCCCACCACCGGTAACCAACAACGTCTTATCGTTGAGGAACTTGGCATCAAACACCGGATAGCCAATGTCATATTCCGCTGTGTTGAATTTCATGGGTCCACAGTAGAGTCAAATGGGATCAATTGATGGATATTAATAAATGCTCTTGTCGTTGTTGTTGATGTTGTTGTTGTTGTTGTCGTCGTCGTTTCCTTCGTTGGCTCGAGCGTTGACTGCTGAATTTGTGGTTGATTTAGTGCGCCTACCATATTCAATGAGGTCAACGCTCTCACTGTTGTCCGTCCTGTGTTTAAAACTGGGGGACCATCTCTGGGGAAAAAACATCGCCTCGACCTAGGTCTCAAACGTTGATGATCATCCTGCGTCCAAGGGACAAACTCGTAAAAAGTGTCTTACAATGTGAATTGAAACGGAAGTTAGCCAGGGATGAAGTTGTCGTACGTTTAAAATTGGTCTGATATAATGAGATCTCCGTAAATGATCTTTGATGTGATCTTGCGAAACTATCTCCCCCCTCAAAGGCATTGCTTTTTTGTGTCAGATTATCAAACCAGTTGTGAGGTTACATAAATCCGTATAAAGCGGACAAGGGACAAGACACAACTGATAGGGGACAAGACACAACTGATAGGGGACAAGACACAACGGACATGAGACAACTGACAAAGGACAACAGGCAGCAGATAATGGACAAAATATAGACTTCTCTCTACAGCAAGCTAAATAGCAAAATCCCCTGTTTATATATCGATCCAAATCATAAAGTCGTTAAAGCAAACCATAACTAAAAAAAGCTTGATATCGTATGTAGATAACGTCCACAGCCTTCATCCCAAATTATTTATATTAATGTGTAGTATTCGCATACCACCTCCTCCCCCTGTAAAATGATCCAAGCCAACTATGCCTTGGTCAGAGGTCCTCATTGCAACACTTTCTTCTCTTCAAACTTAATAGCAACGCTGCCTCTTCTGTGATGATGTCTCCAGCAGCTGGCTTCGTCTAGACACACAGATGACTCTCTCGAGTGCGTACAGTTACTAACCAATGAGTTCTTCCTCGAACTGTTCACGGTATAGTTTGGGGTATCATCCTTACGCAGCTGAACACCCTTCTCCAGGGGACTCTCAACGCTTGCACTCGTGGCCTTCTGATCCCTGGCTGAATCCAACGACAACGTTCTGTTGTGCTTCAACAGAGGCATGCTGCTGCTCCTCAGAATCGACGGTCTCTCTAGAGGATCAACTCCACTGCCGTCGCACTCATGGGCATCCAGCTCTTCAACCTCTTCAAGCCCATAGAAAGGCATCATATCACAGGCTGCGCTGCTCAGTGTGTCATCAAAGGTGTATTTGTCATAGTCGTACTGGTGTAGTCGAGCGTGCACCGGTCTGTTTGGTAGATACGAGGACTCATAGTGGATCTCAAACTTGTGTGGCTTCACAATCGTCCCTGTGGAGTAGTGTCTAAGAGATGCTGTACCTGTTTCCATTCTTGTTATAGCTATGTGTTGAAGTGCAGGGCACTATATCATACACACCGCCCGTCTTACAATATGGAACTAGTCCATAAACGGATTTATACACTTATATATACACCCCCCTTTTTACACCAAATCCCTCCCTCCACATACCACATACAGCTAAACGGTGCACACACAACGCCCAACACTTTCTGGCGCGTACATGAAGTATGCTCATCAGCCACTGTAAACGCTGTGACCTATGCCTGTTCTTGTGCTTGTGTGCCAACCATTTGCATTCCCCAGGAATCACACAAGCATTGTGCCACCCCTGTTAAACACGGCTCACCTCTGGTGGAACTAAAACAGCGCCCTCCTGCTTACACAACCGTGCATTCGCGGTTGTCCCCAAACTCTGCGTGGTACGATGAGGTGATCTTGTTTGTACGCCTCTTGCATAGAACTGGCGTGAACATTGAAGCAGTCAAACGACACATCCATGCCAATGAGATCATTTTCGGAACGGGCAAACAGTGTGATTATATCATGGGGGACGAATCCCGTTGTGAAGCGACAAATGGTGCATCTCCACCAATCTGCTGTGCGAAAGGGACGTACTGCCTCTCCTTTCTTCTTTGCTTCTTTGCTCATTTGCTTCTTTCCTTGTTAGAGAGGTCTATCTACCACATGTGGCCCATGGCCATGCTGTAAGAGTAAGTTGCCAGTGTTGCACCCACACACAGTTCCCGTGTGGTCTTGTGTCTTGTGTTTTGTGTCTTGTGTCTTGTTGCTGTAACCGTTAGCAAGGACAAGCATTTGTTGACGGCACCAGCCTTGAGTTGATCCGAACGCAGCTTAATTACGTGTAAGCATAGGTCCAGACCAAATTACCACCACCTGACCAAGAGAAACGATGCAAATGAAGACAGAGAAGACACGAAGGACTTGTCCGCTGTGCTTATCGGATAAATATAGAAACTACCCCTGCTACATGTCCTTCGCAGTATCGTCTGAGGCATGTGTTTTGTTACATGCGTGTTGTGCGTGTTTATTTTTTGTTTCTATGTCATCTCTGAGGATGGGACAGCGATGAGAGGTGAAGCCCTCCTATGTACAGTGAGAGGTGATCATCTTCTATTCTTCTTCTTCTCTAAGGATGCAATGTGAGCTTCGCTCTGATCCACTTGCGTGTGGTGGTGGTTGGAAGCTCTATGGTACATAGGTCTGGTGATTCCAGAGCCATCGTAGTGGTTCTCAACAGTACACATATCAATGCTCTGGACCCATGCGTCGGCCATAACATCATCGATCGAGGCTCTACAAGCAGGCGCAAGATCAACCATCCTACCAATGACATTTCTTGTGTGTCCCGGTAAGGCTTGTAGTAGACGTGCTTCTCCAATGAGGTTGCTCGTATGCATCGATGCGCTTTCCTGTTGTGGTTCCGATGACGTAGCATTCGATTGGTCTTCTGAGACTGGTGGAGGGAGATTCCCAGCTGCTTCTTTCGCCTTGCCCACTTCCACGCCGTTATCCTCAGTCTCAGTGGTTTCGCTTAGAACAGGCGTAGCATCGTTGGCGTTTCCTTCATCTGAAATGGTCTGTGCCGTGAAGGCCTTCGTCAAGTTAGACAGCCCACTAGGCTTACCAATGGTCAAAGGCTCATCGATAGGAGGCGGAGGTGGCGTTCTAGTGAGTAGTGCACTTAGAGAATCACAGTCTCTACCAGAACAAAACATCTTGAAACTGTTGTCGCTCAATTTTGGAACCTTCCATGGGAACTTCTTCAGCGTCATACAGCAGTATATCATTGCCACTGACCATATATCGACTGGTCTCGGATCATATTTGGAGAATACAAGGGTCTCGGGAGATAGATAAGGATCTGAGCCGACAATGCCACTAGCCTCTATCAAAGTCTGTGAGAATGGGTATGAAAACACAACGGCTGACCCAAAGTCTATGATCTTAACTATACCATGGGCATTAACAACACAGTTATCCAGCTTCAGATCACGATGCGCAAGCCCCATATGGTGTAAGTACTGTATACCCGTGAGGATCTGCTTGAAGCAACAATCAACCTCCTCCGTTGACATCTTGTTTGACATTACAAGGGCAAAAAGGTCATAGTCACAGTACTCCAACACTTGTAGGATACGGTCGTTCTCATACGCAATCTCAACAGTCTCAATAATATTTGGATGTCTCAGTGTAGAGCCAATACAGTACTCACCTGTGATCTTCTTAGCATATTCACGTCTGGTTTCATTCTGAGTCCTTGGTCTGAACTCCTTCACAGCAAAGACAACGTTATCGCTCAGCCTCTTAACAAGTCTCACAGAGCCACCGGCACCAGCACCTAAGCTCTCGCCGAATTTGCTATATCTCTTCGAGAATGGTAACTGTTGTGGAGTGGTGTAGGCAGATACATTGTTGCTATACGAGGAAGACACCGAGCCGGACCGTTCACGGGTGCTGCTTCCAAGATAGGAGTGGGATGGTGACGATAAGAAAGACGGCTGGCTGTTCAAAGGAGAATGCGCTCCGCCATTGGTTGACGATTTCCTAAAGAAACGCTTGAGATCCGCCATAGAACTATGTCTTGACTGAGAATAGCGGGATTCCATAGACGACGACGATGACGGTGAACCCGTGACAACCTCGCCACCACCTACGCTATTGCCGTTATTCGATGGAACAGAGGACATCCCGGTGTTGTTGTAGAAGGAACCCAGGTCCATCTGCGATCCCTTCCTTGACTTTGCAAAGAACCCACCTTGCGAACCGTGGGATTTCGACAAGCTCTGTTGTTGCGCAGCAGCAACTTTATGCTTCGACACGATGAATCGAGGCTCAATCTGTGCAGTATTCACGGACGGTGAAGTTATGGTTGTCGATTCAATCATGGACACATTTGAAGGTAACCCAGAATGGCGTGGTGCCGACATCGATAACTCAGTTGTCGGGTTTGAGTTCGGCACAGAGAACGGGATGCTGAAGCTGTTTGAGTAGGAGCTCTGATGCGACTGCTGTTGGTGTAGCATCGACGCAGAAGGCTGTCTATGTATCGAAGCGGACATCGGAGCCCTTATAGGAGGCGCCATGCCTCCATTGCCATGGAAGCTGCGGCCATAGCTGCTGGTGTTGATGGCGATCGGGCTTCTCTGGTTGTACGAGGAGGCGGACGTCTCGGTCGCGTAGTAGTCCACGGGACTGATGACCTCATCGTGGGTCTGTGTGATGGAGACTCCTTCTATGGACACTGCATTGGTGAGCTCAGAGTCCTCCTCGGCCAGCGACACGGAAAGATTCGACTTTCGGCTCGACGCTTTGGCGTCGTTCGGCTGCTTCTGTTGTAAGAGCTTTGTTAGTGAAGACATGGATGACGGCGTTTGCTGTTGGTGCGCGTCTCGTCAAGATGGCTCGTGCTGGTGGAAGGAGAATCAGTATCGACAACTCTTAGTGAAGCGTGGGTATCAAAGACGCAAAATGCACACAGCTTGTCGCTAATGGGACAAGGACAAGGACAAGGAGAAAAAAATAAGAATAAAAGACAAACAAGACAAATCAGACAGACAACCGGTTTATCAAACTCATGTGAAGAACCCGCCAATCTGGGACTATCTGCCATCTTAGAGTACACCGCACGCATTGGACATTTGGCGGCGCGATTCGGTGCAAAACGATGTGATTGGCCGATAAACTCGCAGCTGCTGCAGTGATAAAAGGCGGTGTCTGGGTGTTTTGTCCTCCTTGAGCATAGGTGCCGATATTACCTAATCAGGAGCGCCAACGCGGGACTCGGGACTCGGGACTCGATGGCTGTCTCTCTACTTCTCTTTATATATATATATAGCTCTGTGGGTGGGTGTTGGTGGACTTTGTATGCGTAGAAGCTGGTGTGTTGATCTGCTATATACCTACCACTACAGTCCTGGTTAGCAAACAATGGCGTAACACTCGCAAACGACGGCATCACGTCTTTCGCTTGCCTTTGCGTGTAGCTTTCCCCGTGGGTTTAGCTGAAGAGGTTGAGACCGCAACAGTTGGCTCCGTCTGGGGATCAATATGCTCATCCGGGAATAGCTGTTCCCTCGAGGATTCACTGATACCAACTTTGTTATCGGTGTTGTAGGGAATTTCAGGTACACCTGTGCGCTTATCACTGGAGCTGACAGATTTTGCAGCCTTCTTTGCATCCTTCTTGGTGGTTGTAGCCTTACCATTTTGCTTCTTTTCTCTGTTCATCTCCTTCTTCTTCTCTTTGGCTTCCTCACGTTTACGCTGTATTGCGCTCTCCTTCTCAACTTTGGCAATTGCAGCCTCCGTGTTGTCGTACAGCTTCTTCTGTAACTCCTCGTCCTTCAGCTCTGGTCTTGCCGGTTCGTACAGCTCACAATTGGCAATGAACTTACCACCGTCTGCGTCGATGAGATCAGGACACATGAGCGCATAGAAGTAGGACTGTGCACCTTGTCTTGTGCTCTTCAAGAAGATCCATAGAATAGGCCAAAATACCAGGTACAGCAGTAAACCAATCAGAGAGCCAAAACTCAATACACGCTTCGTACTAGGTGATCTCATCAACCCTGGGTTGACAACGTTGACCCTAACGTTACACGGATACCCATCCTTTCGAGGGATCGCCTGGAGTCTCCTTTGGAACTCTTTGGCAAACATACTCAACTGTAGCTTTGATGTGCCAAACACTTTCCACGGCGAATTCTTTGTATATCTCTGTTTCAAGAAGAGAGGATCATCAACGTCAATCTTCCCCATGGCCTGTGACATACACGTCGTCAGCACCACACGAACGTCCCTGTCGGGCAATTGGGCCCTCAACCCTGGAGACAGCAGCGTCAAGAGGTGGTAATGGCCGACGTAGTTCACTGCAGTGTGTAGTTCTATGCCGTCAGCAGAGTTGCAACGTTCCTTACCATAGGGCATGCTTTCACCAGCACAGCAAACCACAGCATCCAGACGACGTGGTGGCACGTTGTCCAGCCACTTCGTAGCAAACTTACGTATGCTGTAGAGATCACTCAGATCACACTCCTCGGCATAGATCAAGAAGTTCTCATACCGTTCTCGAAGGTCTTGCACAAACTCAGTGGTCCAGTAATCCTCTGTGCTTCTGACAAGCAGTATAACCTGAGCCCCACGCCGGGCCAGCTCCTCCACAACCCGCTCACCAACGCCGCTGGTGCCCCCAGTCACCATATAGACCTTGCCATGTAAATCACGTTCCCAAGTGTTCGTCTTACCATGGAAGTACCATTTCAGCGCTCCAATCACAGCCACCGTGGGCCCGTACTTCATCACAAACCTTGATCCGGGAACCGCATCGGGACCATCGGTCACCAGTGCTTCGATGATGTTTATGGGCATCTTCACCAACCGCTTTGTCCACAGTGTCTGAGCTGAACACTTGGTGAGCCTCTGCCGCCAGCCTGGTGAAATTTCCTCTCTGCCTAGAAAATCCCCGTCTGGCGGTGGAGAGCGTACAGTGAAATTTTTTTTTCTGCCTGCTCCCCAGCAGCCTCCGATGAGCTCTGCTCTGTGTGTGCTTGTTTGAAGCAAAGACGACAGGAAGAGGCAATGGAAGAGGTGGTTTTTTACTCAAGTGAAGGTGTTGCTGATGATAAGCAAGGCACGCTGTCATTAGCTGTTGCCACAACGCTGCACTCACAGGCACAGACGTTGGCGTTCCGTCAGGCCTCGTGCTATCCCAATGGCTCAGCTATCACGGGCACTAAAGCTGGTGATAGGGTATTTGTAGCTGCTAAGGGGAAGGCACTGATCAACGTATACACTTGGGGCAAGGAGTCTCCAGATCAAAGAATCCCAGTTCCTGAACAGTTGTGCTGTTTGGTGTTATGCCCAAACACCATGGAGCCCGATGCATTTCGAGAGGGAGATTGCGATGAGGTGGATGACACCCACCTCCCCAAGTACAGATTACCCTTTTTACTCATTGGTGGTGGTATAAGTGGTAGACTGTACGTGTGGGAACTCAACTCAGGTCTGCTGCTGAATGTTAAGGAGGCGCATTACCAAATGCCCACGGTTATGAAGGTTTCCAGTGATGGTTGTCATCTGGTTACAGCCGGTAAGGATGCCCGTGTGCTGGTCTGGAGAATTGCAGATTTGGTTCAATTGCACAAGAACGATGAGGACTTTGTCGTCAAGCCGGTCCATGTCATCTCAGACCACACTTTGGAAGTTACAGGGCTGGCTTTGAACAACAACATCCACGCAGATTGCAAGCTGTACACCGTTTCTAAAGATTCCACCATCAGGGTCTACTCGTTTGCAACTTTCCAATTACTCACGACGTTTGTCATCAACGGACAAATCGACTCCATAGCCGTTGACGATGCTGACCGTGCCCTCTATGTTGGATTGGAAGATGGTAACATTCGCCTTATCAACCTCTACGAACCAAACAGGGCTACAAACGTCTTGGAAGCGATTGGTGGTTATGGTAAGACAATCACTCTACAGCCTGACGCTGAGCTGAAAAACACCATCACATACCACTCTGGGAGCTCAGTAACACAGCTTGCGTTGACATTGGACGGCTCACAGCTGATCAGTGGTGATTCCAAGGGACGTGTTGTCGTTGTAGATTTGGTGTCGAAGCAAGTTGTCCACGAGCTGAAGCAGGTCCATGGAGCCATAACGAACCTGGCTGTGCTGAACAGCTATCAGACCTTCGACAACTCGACTGTCGAGAAGAACTCGAGAGCAGTACCGCAGCTCAAAAGAGTCATTGCATCGGGTGAGTCCAAGGAGCACGACGTGCTTTTCCAAATCAGTGAACCTGAAGACACCAAACTGTTTGATATCGACTCGTATCTGGAAAGAGTCGGCAAGGAATCGCTTGTCTTCCAAAACCTCACGACCGTGGACTCCGAAGTCATCGTCAGCTACTCTGATGGTGCTAAGGACTCTAGGATCAAAGAGCTGGAGAGTGAGGTTCTCAAGATGAAGAGCGCATATAAGGATCTCAGAGCCATGTACGAAGATCTTTACGAGGAGAACTCGAAACTGCGTGGATGAGCCCCCCTAATGTATAATAATCAACATCAATTCAACCGTTTACATAGCTTGTTTCCCACCATTTGTACCTTTGTCTGGTTTTCTCTTTGGTTTACTCCTGTCCGGTGATAGTGGCCTATTGAACCCCTTTTCCCTATTCATGTACTGCCTGAACTTGGCCTTCTTCTTCTTCTTTACCCCACTATGATCAGTGCCTTCGACCTTCCTGCCTTTTGTAGACTCAAATGATCCAAATCCCATCATCTGGAGCATCATCGCGTCGTTGTTTACATCTGCTGTGTGCCTTATTGGGGATCTTCCTCTCGGCTTCTCATCCCGTTCTCTGTAGCTCTCCTTCTCGCCGTCGTTTTCCTTCTTACCCGTGCCACTCGAAGGACTTCTCTCTCTTCTGTCAGCCGCCATTGCTGTCCTTTCTGTTCCTTCTGTTCGCTCTAGCGCTGCTCTGTCGTCGCCATTCATTCACTCCCTCATCGCATCTCATCGCCCTTCCAGGCCCGGAAAATTTCGCTGACACAAAGAAAATTTTACTACCACAGAGAGCACATTGCAAGAACACAGCACGAAGGATAAGAGGCTACAACAGCAACCAGAAGGCATAGCAATCATAGTACTTTGGTGGTGGAACAATGGCTGAATCTACAGAGAAACTCACAAAGAAACAAAGAAAGGCACTTGACTTCAAGAACAAGTCAAAGGGGAAGGCTGTTGGGGTTGAAGGTGAGGATAGCAAGAAGAGAAAGAGAGATGAGCAAGCTGAAGGTGCGACGGTTGAGAAAGGCACTGGGGAACCCGGCGAGGAGCCAAAGAAGAAGAGAAAGACCAGAAGAGGCAAGAAAGGTAAGGGAAACGGCTCCAACGGTCCAAGATTCCTCCTGTTTGTGGGTAACTTACCCTATGACGTTTCGCAGACTGAACTGCTGGCGCATTTCAGTGCCTCCAAGCCTGATAGAATAAGGATCAGAACTGAGAAGGGTATTGCGTTTCTGGAGTTTGACGGTCAGCACGGTGATATTCAACATAGAATGGATGTTGCACTGAGACTACACCACAGTAACCTGAGAAATAGAAAGATCAATGTTGAGCTGACCGTTGGTGGTGGTGGTAACTCTCAAAACAGGCTAGAGAAGATCAAGGAGAAGAACGTCAAGCTGGACGACGAGAGAAGAGATAGGGCCAAGAAGGAAAGAGCAGAGAGAAACAAGAAGCTCAAAGAGGGCGACGCGCCAAAGGATTTGGGTAACGTACATCCATTGCGAGCAGCTGCGATGATGGGTGAGTAGTCACCATACATTGGATCAACTCTGTACAATACAAGAATTTTTATTAGACATAAACAAAGGAACAATCCCTGTAATAAACGAACATAAGGGTAGACAAACAGATCTATATTCTCATGTATCTGGGAAGGAAGTGGTGTCAAA
The DNA here is from genome assembly GCF_001661405.1 of Williopsis jadinii. NCBI lineage: Eukaryota > Fungi > Ascomycota > Saccharomycetes > Phaffomycetales > Wickerhamomycetaceae > Williopsis > Williopsis jadinii. The sequence goes on from NW_017963663.1 coordinate 183,165, forward strand.
GAAGTAGTAGAAGAAGAAGTAGAGTGGAATATCGTTACAAGCACACAACAGGGGAAAAGGCATCACAGAATAGTACATTTCATCTTCTTTCTTCTCTTTATACGAGAAGGTTCCTGAACCTGCTGTTGCTGCTTTGAAGGTGGGCTGTTCTTCTTCACAGCACTGCTAGCAGCAGCTTGTGGCTTACTCTCTTTGGCCTGTGGTGTTGAAGCTCCAGCAGTGTATTGTTCGTTGACGATCTCCCTTTCAGCATCGAGTACAGACTTGATTGCAGTCTCAAACACGTCTTCAATGCCTGCCTGGGTAGCAGCCGAACACTCGACGTATCCTTGGAGCCCCAATTCCTTGACGAGCTTCTTGGCCTCAGCCTGTGATACTGGCTCATTACCACTCTCTTCCAGTCGATCCAAGGTGTGAGGATCGTCTTTCAAGTCCGACTTCGTGCCCACCAAGATGATGCGAATCTCATCTGAGGAGTGGTGGCGGATCTCTGGGATCCACTTGTTCTTCACGTTCTTGAACGATGCCGGCTCCACTATCGAGAAGCACACCAGGAAGATATCGGTTTGTGGGTAACTCAGCGGTCTCAGACGGTCATAGTCCTCCTGCCCAGCGGTATCCCATAGCTCCAGCTTGTAGTGCGCACCTTCGTACAGGGTATTCTTTGTATCTAATGGCAACTGTCAGTATATCGCACACACACCGGTGAACAGAACAGAACATAGGCACCGTACTTACAGTTATCAAACACCGTAGGGATGTAATCCTGAGGGAACGAGTTCGACGTGTACGAGATTAACAGACACGTCTTACCGACGGCTCTATCGACAAGGCAAGTTAGTAACTCTGGCACATCGTGAAGCAAATACCAGCCGCCCTGTTCCCCGTGGCTGCCGCCGCCCTCTTCGTGGTGTTGTTTATGTCTCGTTGCATGCCCTCAAAATCAGCTCTGGTGAGATATGGCCTTCCATCACCGTGGAGATAGTTTCAAAACCAAACAAGAGCAACATCAGTGAAACACACAGACGCACACACGCACGTCCGAAATAGGAGGAAACAGGCCAGTGGATTTGATGGTGAGGCTTGAGAACTTACCCGTCACCAACAACAACTACTTTGAACGATCTCATGAGTTACTGGAAACTTCGATTGACTCTGTTTGATCGTTTGATATGATCGGTGGAATTTTGTCTTGTGTTTTTTTTTCCTGCTTTTTAGGCTACGCACCGTTTGAAAAGTCTCCAAGGAGAATGTTTTGTGCTCCACTGTAACTGCGTGGGGACCTCGTCAAATACCACAGTGGAGTCTCTGTGCGTGCGTGTACCGCATTCCTGTCCAGGGTTTATACGCGAAGGGAAAACCAACAATGAGGAAGAGAGAGAAAAAATTATGGGCTGATCAAAATGGCCGAGATTCCCATTGTCTCCTCGGTGTGTTGGCCCAACCCAGTTCATCACTGTGTAAAGACTTCCACGGGTCTGATCTGTTGAGGGATGAGTGCCGGTGGGAAGGGGAGAGAGAAGTCCAAGTCTACAAATCCAGTTGGTATAATGGGAAAAAAAGACACAACGGTAGTAGTTGTGTGTTATTGAACTAAAAATAATAGGCACATTCACACAGAATAGCGTGAACTATTGTGCCTATATTGGTATAGAATGCTGAAAATTATATCAAAATTGCAATCCCTCAAAAGGTCAAACTCAAAAAATTGAGGCAATCCTTAGTCAGCGGCTTACAACAAGAGAGCAGCAACACCGGCAGCGACAGCAACACCGGCCTTGGCGTAAGTGCCGGCAGCAGCACCCTCCCAGCTGGTGAGGGAGTAAGTGATGTTACCCTCAGTGGTGGTAGAGTTGGTCTCCTCGACAGCGGTGGTGGCCTCCTCCTCGGCGACGGTGGTCTCCTGGGATCTGTATGGACAGTCAGTGACGGTCTCGTCACACTCGGTGGTCAAAGAGGTGACAGTGGACACTGGGGTGTCAACGTCGGTGGTCTCGACAACGGTAACGTCTTCAGCGATGACGTAGGCAGCGAGGGAGAGAAGAGAAAGGATTTGGAATTGCATTGTATAACAGTGAGTGAATCTGGTTGGTGATGAACTGAGAAAGCTAAAAGAAAAGGCAAGATTAACAGACACTGCACAAGAAAGAAAACTGAAGAGAAGCCCAAGTTTATATAGTGCAGAGCAACCACGGGAGACCTAAATATTCAGGAGTGGGTACTACTTACAAAACGGCGGAACTTGAAACTTGCAACCTGATGCTTCTATACCGACACCATCAACAGAGCAGGTTTAGGTCCATGTCGTTGCACGTAGAAACACACATAGAGAAGTGACCAGATCTCAATGAGATGGGCCAGATCCTACAAGCCTTCTGTCCCAATAGGGAAGTTTCGTGCATTTCCATTGTCCACTTCTATGGGGATGCAGTCCCAAAGAGGAAAACGATCAAGAACTACTGCAGCCTGCTGCATTGCAACAAGGCTGTCCTTTAACAATCGCTGTTCCATAAAGTTCTGAGGATGCAGAAGCCAATGGCTCCACCACGTAAAAGTCTGTTTTCTAGGTTGATTTTTTTTAGTCCAATCTCAGGCAGCGTGATTCAGAGTTTTGAGGCATCTCTGGAAGACGCTCAGCTGCTTCACCAACCATGCAGTCCGTGTGAGCTGCTCAGTAACGTAGAACTTCCAGGTATATCAGTTTAGCTTCTTGGCTCCTGTCCAGATTGAACTACTGTATGTCATTAAACGTGTACAATAGTTACTGGAAGGCCTCTCCCACAAATGTTGTGTCGACTAGTCCTTCGATGAATCTCACATGAAAGTGCTTAATGATGAATAGGCACCGTGGAGGTCAAACATCAGAAGCAAAGCTAGCACTGTTTGTTTGCTTGGTTGCATCCTCACTGAAAGTTTGGTGAGTCAGCCTACTTTTCCGCAGGGCTAGAACTTCTTTGAAATCTGGTCAAAACAAATACAAGGCGTGCTTGTTGGTAAGCCACGGTCATACTGGCCCAGCAGAGACACTTCTCGTAACAGCCAATGCACGTCCAGAAGAGGCTTGTTTCACACATCCCATCACGTCTGTCCTTCTCTCCTCGTACACTCTTGTTCTAGACTTACCCAATCTATAAGCTTGAGCTCCATTTGAAATTGGTGGGATCAAGTGGCCGAAAACAACAAAAAACAAACAAACATGCTTTTGTTTACACTTCCACTTCTAGCCTATGGCAGTCAACCCCTTGAAACACGGGTTACAGCGAGAGTGCAGGATCCACTGTGGTCACCATTTATCTCTCACAAGCACAAGTAACACCTCCAGTAGTCTTTGTACCATCAACAATACTTCATGGCATGGAGAAGAGCCATGCATGAACCCTGGAACATATGGCAACCTTCTATGTGCCTATATGTAGTGTCGTGTATGGGGGGAATTATAACTATTGTTTCCAGTAGCCATAAGCGTAGGATTGAAAGTACGCCAAAGCAAGAACAACGGACTAGATGGTTGGGCCTACAATTCAAGCTACACAGCTGCCAAAAAGCTTGGTCTACGGTCAGAAATGCACACCCTTTTAGTTACATATGTTGTATGTGCACGTTAATCAGAGGCATGATGTGATGGTTGATCAGCGCTAGCGGCACTTACAAGCATCTCTGTGGTGTCCGGATGTAGGTTACGATCGCAAAATTCACAGTCACAGGTGTTTGGATGTTATTGGGAGGTGCTCCTACCATACATCCGTACACCAGAAAACTTTTCGAGCGACGCACACCAGCGCATCCTCGCACAGTGAAAAATCGTCAAAAACTTATTCAACACATCCCCAACTCCCGAGTTATAGAGAAGGTCATCACCCTACACAGTATACAAAATGGTTAACATCATCTCCAAGAAGAGAAAATTGGTCGCTGACGGTGTCTTCTACGCCGAATTGAACGAGTTCTTCACCAGAGAACTTGCTGAACAAGGTTATGCTGGTTGTGAGGTCAGAGTCACCCCAACCAAGACCGAGGTTATCGTCAGAGCCACCCAAACCAACGCTGTCTTGGGTGAGAACGGTAGAAGAATCTTCGAGTTGACCTCCCTTGTCCAAAAGAGATTCAGATTCGCTCCAGGTTCCATTGTTTTGTACGCCGAGCGTGTTCAAGACCGTGGTTTGTCCGCTGTTGCTCAAGCTGAGTCCTTGAAGTTCAAGCTTTTGAACGGTTTGGCCATCAGAAGAGCCGCCTACGGTGTCGTCAGATACGTCATGGAGTCCGGTGCTAAGGGTGTCGAGGTTGTTATCTCTGGTAAGTTGAGAGCTGCTCGTGCCAAGGCCATGAAGTTCCAAGACGGTTTCTTGATCCACTCTGGTCAACCAGTCAACGACTTCATTGACGTTGCTACCAGACACGTCTTGTTGAGACAAGGTGTTCTCGGTGTTAAGGTCAAGATCATGAGAGACCCAGCTTCTTCTCGTGTCGGTCCAAAGTCTCTTCCAGACTACGTTAAGGTTATCGAGCCAAAGGAGGACGACGTTGTTCCAGAGCCAACTGTCAAGTCTTACATTGCTCAACCAGTCGAGATCGCTCCTGCTGAGACTCAAGCTGCCCCAGTTGATGCTTAAGAGATTTAGTACTTTCTTTTCATTAATATAATCTTTGGGAATCTTTTATCAAACGGTGGGTTTTTTGTTTTACTTCTAGAAAACTTCATTCTTTGTAGCATTTTGTATTCACAGATAAGCAAAAGGGCCGTGTGCCTGCTTGTCCAATGAGAGTGGGAAATGCCACACATCAAGGCAAGAAAAAACGTCTGCATCGACGTTATAAAAAAAGGGGACTGAATTTCTCCTTCCACCTGTTACTTCGCCCTCACTAGCACAGTACAGAACAAAATGGCTGCCATCAGATACAAAGACCTCGTTCCCTTGGGAACTGCTCTAACAATTGCAGGTAGTTTCTTCTTCATGGGAGTTATCCTCGGTAATTTGCCGTATGATTTCAAGACGCTTTACTCCCCAGGAGCTACTCAGGCTGATTTTGACAACTCTCTGAGACACTATCAGACATGGGCCGAGATTCCTACCGTGGCCCTCCATATCCTCCACTTCTTCGTCGGGATTGGTTTCGTCGGTATGTTGATCAAGATCTACAAGCCTGATGACGAGATAAAGTACTTTGAATACGGCTCCTTGGTGCTGTACGTGATTGCTGTGTGCACGTATTTGACAAACTTGAAGATCGGTGCTCAGAGCGCAGTGCATGGAGAATGGGGCGATGTTGACCAGAACACCGGTATCAACGTGATTGCTGCCACGGAGACTCTTATCGTGTTCCTCTTGGGCTTCATTGTTGTGCTTCAGTTGGGTTTGTACTGGGCCCAGGTGGATTATCAGCAGAGACTGGAGATCTTCAACAAGGAGTTGGCAGAGGAGGCCAAGGCAGAGGAGGAGAAGATCCAGGAGACGGCCAAGTCCACCGGTGTGAAGGCCAAGAAGACCACTGTGAAGTCAACGTCAAAGAAGAACTAAGTATTGCGTGTAGTGTAACATAAGGCCATTTATGATATAATTCATAATGTAATCCATAATATAATATAAATAATTATAATAATATAAATAATTATAATAATATAATCCTGGAATGAAAAGAGCTCATCGGCTGAAACTCGGCGATCTCAAAGCATCATCGATGATGCCGGAAATTATGTCTCGAGATTCCAATCAACAATCGCTACGGTTCTTCACACTGCAAACAGTTCTGTCCGCTGAACACTCCAATTGGTTCATACCCTCCTGAACTTGCCTCCTCTGCTCGCTACTTTCTTCGGAAACAACCCCTTCGCTGTACATATCAAAAGCGTTCTCGAGAGCTGAGTCATCCATTCTCTCGGCCATGACTGATCAACAGGAACCGATCAAGCATCACGGTCAGCAGCAGCAACAGCAAAAGACTGTTCTAACTGCGATCACTGGTGAACTGGACACCTCGAATGCGATTCATATACTTCCACAGTTCTTGATGCCATGGAGGGCGGGCGTGCTGTCATATTCCGCCTCTCTGTTGTCAACCATTGTGGGATACCCGTTGGACTCTATAAAGACAAGAATGCAAACGTATAGATTTGATGGAATCTTGCACTGCTTCACAAAAACAGTGAGAGATGAAGGTGTACGAGGTCTATTCCGTGGTCTCACGGCACCTCTCCTCTCAACATCTTTTACAAAGGCCATTGGAGTCACGGTGTACACCACCGTTAAGCCATATGCTGCATTGTTGCAACTACACACGCTGAAACCGATTACGGTGCCCGATGACTCTTCAAAGAAGCTGAAGGCAATGATCCTGGCTGTGAATAATGCACCGGTATCGTTCCTGGCTGGTGCAATGTCAGGATGTGCCTGCTCGGCATTTGCGTCGCCTTTTGAATTCACGAAGCTGTTTCAGCAGATTTACGTCTTGATGCAAGCAGACCTGAACCTGAGCCCTCGTCGTATGCCAAATACCACATGGCAAGTCGTCAAGCAGATTCGTCGTCACGAGGGAATCCTAGGTTTGTACTCTGGTTACCGGTTTCACCTCATGAGAGATTCTCTAGGCTCAGCATTGTACTTTTCAGTTTATGAAACCGCAAAGATTCTACTAGAAGGATTCAGTACTCCACAAGGGACAATTGCTGGAACAAATATCCCAATGGGTGCCATTTCAATTACAATATCAGGTGCTCTATCTGGTGTCTTCTCATGGATACTGGTGTTCCCTATCGATACCGTGAAATCACTGACTCAGAAGGATATAGTATCAAATATAATCAGAGGTTTGGCACTGAAACAGCCTAAACCAATCATGATGAGATCTCTAAGGCTTCCAAACCGTTCGATGTATAGAGGTTTGAGTGTGAGTGTTATGAGATCGGTAATCACGAGTACAGTGTTCTTTACTGCATTCGAATACTTCATGAAACACATAACTTAGCAAGAAATATTCGGAAACCACTATACCAATAATGCTCATGATAATCATATATAATAACCATTTTTTATTTCATTGCATATAAAGTGAATCGTCACCATCATAAGGGTAATTATACAAGGGAGGTTTTTGCTTGTCGTATGCATCAAGTGTACTAGGTGGGTACATCAAGTGCCATAAGGGGGTATTAGTGAAACAATCATCCTGTCTTACTCCGACGAGTACCCCGTTTGCTTTTCGGCTTAGTAATACGGCCTCTAACGGTTGCTGCTCTTGTTGAGCCTCGTGCTCTGGCTGCTGTATGACCTCTTGAAGACGCACGTCCACGACCACCACCTCTGGTGGAGGTAGTTGATGTAACTTGGGGTTCAAGTCCAGCAGCAAGTTTAATGCTGTGCCTCGTACGTGGACGAGTGCCAACATCAACTTTCAGAATATCATCAACATCGAGAGAGGTTGTTGCATCTTTGTCATCAGCAGCAACAGAGTGAGTATCAGTGATGTCAGCAAAACCATCATTCGTTTCAAGAGTTGTTTGCTCATCATGAGAAACCGAAGTATCCTCAACTCTTGGGTCAAGGTTAGAGAGTGAGCTTTCATCTTCCGTAGAATCATTGTCAAAAGATCTTGGAACAGCGTCTCCAGCTCCTGTAAGAACATTTTGCTTCTCCTCTAGAGCATTTGTCCCTACCGGGACATCATCATATTTACGCTCCACATGATGGCTGTGCTGAGGAGAGTTATGGTTCTCAACGTAGTCAGCAACCTCAGCAATATCACTAACAACGCTTGAAGCCTTTAGTTCACCATGAGCGATATCTTCGATAATGCGTTCCTCTCGTTCGTCAATCATTTTAGCTTCGGTGATCTCCTCACTAGTATGGGCATCAAGAATGCGTCCAGTTCTAGTTTTTATAATAATATGATCCTTGAAATCAGGTACTTGTCCTAGTTTAGATCCTGATGAATCGCCTGTTTCAGAGTTTTTTGTTCTTTTGTATGGAGTTTTTGTTTCCTTTGCAACAGGGTCTTCTTCTCTCATACGTTTCTTTGGCGTCTGTTCCTCCTCATCAGTCACATGTTGATGTTGATTGTTGTCCAGGGTTTGATTATCAGAAGCTTCATCAGAGATAGGATAATCCAATGTATTTTCACCCTCATTGTTGTAATCATAGCTGGTGACATCACCTGCTTGTTGAACGCTTGTGGACTCACTCAGTACGCTTGTGGACTCTTCACCAGTATTGGAACTATCAAGTTGGCCAGCACTGAAAGTCTGTCTCAAGCCTGAAGGTTGGATTGGCACATGAGCTATTGTCTTGGAATTCTTCAAGGGGGTCGAATTGGTGCTGCTTCCAGAAGTGGTATTGGTAGTGGTATCACTGAATGGATCCACTGTTGGTTTGACAAATTTGAGAACGGCATCCTTAAGAGACGGCTTCTGTGGTATTTCAATCTCCTGGATAGTGGATTCTGCAAGCATATCACTTCCTATAGAATCATCTATAACCTCTTTTGTATCTTTAATGATTTCTTTCACGGCTTCATCAACATGTTCGGCAATGCTTTCACCTTGTTCACCAAGAGCAGTTTCGAACATTTCAGTCGCAGTGTTATTGATGGACTGTTCGAATTTGTCTTCCATGCTTTCAACACTTGCAACAAC